>NC_143442.1:16470000-16742500 GCF_987193195.1 Phasianus colchicus
TAACAAATACCATGGTAAATAAAGTCCAAATCATCAGCCATTATCTTTGTTTTTAATCACAGGTGAAATTCATGATCCTGTGAAGAAAAAACACAAAGTTTGCTTCAGTGGCACAGAGCTGAGATGGAACTGAACTTAATCTCTATTTTACTACTGGTTGGTTGGGCCATCACTCTTCAGCAATATGAATTTGGAATAATTTGCTAATTCAGTGGTCAGTAATTCCCAGAGTGTGGATTATCCCAGTGAGTTCTAGTGCAAAAAGCTAAATTCTTGCCCTAAAAGCTGTGTATAGTGTGATTTAGACTGAGAAACCCCTATAATTAAATATGGATTTTGTTTTTCTGCTGTTTTTAAACCCCATTCTCTGTATTAATTATTAATTAGCACTTAAAAGTAGAGACAGCAGTACTAAGTGGATACAGTTATATTTAGATCACAGCTGCCAGTAACCAAATTTAAAGTGGGTGTCTGGTTTCATATTTTTGTAGGATAAAATGCTGCACTCAAAAGAGGGAGTAAGAAAAAGCTAAACAACAACAGAAAAAAAAAGCAGAAAACTTGTACAGTGAATGTCTGCAGCAAATATCCAGCAAGGGAATCTCTCCAACTCTGAAAGAGATGATAGGAAGGAAGAGAAGTCCTCAACCCTCTTATGAGGAAAGGGGAAACAAGGAAAAAAAGAACATCCCAATGCTCTCGGGAAGAGAAAAGCGTAATTATGAGTAAGAATAGGAAAGGGATTCCCTCTCTGTGCAGAGGGAAGACAGAAGGGGAAGGGAATTCCCTTTCTCCACTGGGAAAGAACAGAAGGGAAGGGAAGTCCCTTTGTTGCATTCATACTTTGAGCTCTAATTAATCTTGAAGGTTTTGCACTTTTGTTAACATCAAAGCAATTGTGTATATCAGGCAAAACCTGCTCTCCTTGAGCTGTGAGAAGTCAGTCTTGAAATTCTGATAGAATTCGGGGATATATATCATTACTGTCATGTGGCCAGACGTGGTCTATAACTTGTAAATAAATCTACAAAGGGTCTTGGTTGCTTTAGCCTCAGGCTTGTAGAGATTTCTATTACAGCTTGAGATTTGTTCTTCTGTGATTTAATTGTCACTTCAGTTAAAGGGCAAGCAGCAGAGGTGCCAGTAGAGCAGCAAAAAAGCGCCGGGAGCAACATATGGGACTGAAATTCCTTATAAAGTAAGGATCACATGAACCCAGCTGCCTGCAGGGGGAAGGTTGCATAAACAAATATTTAACAAAGAAAACACTGAAGTTGTTGCAATAATCATACAAAGATCCAAAAATAGATAATGAAGACATACAAAGCATACAATTTCCCTGGCGTGCTACAGCCCATGCGCACATGCTTCAAATGGCACAGAGGGTTATGTCTCTGCTGTGAAGATGTTTTGAGTTATGCAGTTTTAGGATGAAAAGAGGGCAGTGTTGGATACTGCAGTGCTTCTGGAAATCCACTTGGCTTTTCCAGTGCTGAACGAGGTTGAATCTGACTAATTTTCAGAACGATTTGGCTGCTGGAAAGAGTGGCAAAGGATCTGATGCAGTTGTGATCATTTCAGAACAGGAAGGTTACAATGTTCAAAGGCTTGTTTTATACATATTTCATTGGTTAACAGGTTGGATTTCTTATCCTGAAGGAACATCAGGACTGTTATTTCTGTTGCCTCTATCTCCTTACTTTATGTGCTAAAGTAATGCTAATTAATGCCTGGATGGAAACATCAGCTAGTATATCACCGTAGATAGCAAAGAAAACATGTATTAGCAGCTCTTCAATTTTGTGCCCAATTTTGTCTATACTAACTGTAGCATTCACATACTTAATTGTGTTGGGACTTGATACAGTTAGCTGAGGATCCAACCAATTTCACGTGCATATAATGTGCTGTAGAGCTCCCAGAAGATACAGCTTTTATTCCACCTGCAGTGAACTATATCTTAAATAACACTTAGCATAAGCAGAACACGGTTTGCTTTACTCAGCTGCCTGTAACTGGGTTGTGACCCTAGCAGTCCTTGAAAAAGCACATTGCTGGATAGAGACTAATATTGTTGAAAAACAAACTTCTAGCATATATTGATGTGAGTAGTGTGTGCATTTTGACGTATTAGTTTATAGAGGCAATGTTTGAAGCAGTGTGGGGAAACTCCCTGCTCATGCTGCTGGTCTTCACACTGTAGTCTTCAGTTAAGAAATATATCACCTTTTGATAATCTGTCAAAATGCAGCCTTTTTTTCACTGATTTTGCATGCAGAGCAATCTCTGTCTGAGAAGCTGCTCCCAGGGTAAATAAGGAAATGCATGAAAAAAATTTGGAAGAGGCACACAGACTGATCTTATCTTTTGTGTCACATGTTTTAAGGCACTAAAGTTTTAGAGAGAAGAATACTTCATAACAAAATTGTAAAATTGTTTTTCTATCCCTGACATATCCCAGAAACCATCTTTTTCTTTCACTTGGACATTTGCTGTGTTTTTATACCTGATCCTTGTTCCAGAGTGTGATAGGCATTTGGTAACAAAAAAAAATCACTAAATGTTCTTGTTTTGTACTTTATTAAACATAAACTGGAATACATAAAAAAAAAAATAAAGAGCTTACTAGAGTTGCTGCAATAATTAACTGAATTAAATTTATTTTTTGTGTCAAAGTACACTTCACTGCAGTAGTTGTAAGAGGAACTTGGGCTCATTGAATATATAATGTGGTATGTATTTTTTAAAAAAAAAACCTCCTCCTGCTCTCCTATTTTCCACTTGGCTCAAAAACCAAACATATTGAAAAGGATAATCTAAAATAAGGAAATTGCTGATGCTGTTACTGCAAGTTCAGGGAAGAATAGATGGGAAAGGGAAAGAGAGAAAACCTCTGTGACCAAAAATAACATCCACTGATGCTGAATTTGGGAATAAACATTCACAGAACTTCTAAATGTCTCCCAAATGACCTTGCAAGGTCGTTTAATCATAAATACAATCAGTCAAGAATTCAAATTTTATGATTGAGGGGAGATGATATTCAAAGCATGGGATGAAATGCCTATGATCCTACCAAGGGAAAATGGGTGATACCAAAAGGAACAGTAATGAGGGAGCAGGAAACACACAGAAAAGGTCTTAGGAAGAGCAGCACAGTTTCAGAATAAAATGCATTCCTCACAGAAAGGAACGTGATGAACAATCATAGGAGCAGCTCTTCTGCCACTTCCTTTACAAATAGCCACTTGCTGTGAAACCATTGGGATATGAAAGGTGAAATTTGCTACTTGTAGATGCTGAAAAGCTGTTTGCAAGGAAACTATGGCACGACAGCCTGGAACTTATCCTTTCATGCCCACTGTAAAGTGCTATTTACAAGCAATTCACCCACTGATTGGTTATTTGAACATAACAGAGGACAAGAGAAAAGTGACACTGTTAGGTTGTATTAAATATCTGTAATGGAAATCAAAGGTCAGCTCCTCAGCTTGAGTAGGTTAGCACAACCTACTGAATTGAGCAAAGACAGTCTAGTTAAACTCTGTGAAGGATCCAGCTTTCTCAACATGTATTGGCATAAGAAGTCCGTAGTAACCATCAATGCTAACAGAGCTCAAAGTTGTCATCAATATTTTGGCATCTCAGTTTACTATCTCATGTCCCAAAATTTTGGGAAGTTGCACTACAGTGCAAGAGGAGTAAATGAGCTTAGTTCTTAAGTATTAACTTATATATTATGACAGAGGTAAAATAAGTCATACCACAATACATAGATGAGAGGGAAGGCACTGCAGATACAGTATGCAATAATCAAAATTTATCAGCTGCTATTTAGAAAATGCATTTGGTTAATTTACTGTCCAGTAAGTAAAAGTTTCTGGAAATTAAGTTACATTTTGTGTTTGTTTCACTGTACTTAGTTTGCCACAAGTTTGTGGCCTACCTCCCAAGGTCTCTGGCTTGGGCTTATTATCGTTGTTAATAACGTTGAAAGAGAAGAATGCCTGTTTTTATAAATGCTCTCAGTAGCTCTAGTGAAGGTCATAAGCTCTTTATCCATTTTTAATCATTTATTAAAGGACTGTAGTCAAGGACAAGAAAAAGAAGCAAATCAATTAAGAAAAGCACGCAAATGAAAAAAAAAAAGGAAAAATCTTGACTGCACACTTGCTAGAAACAAAAGTTTTACATGTATGCAGTGCTATTTCTGGATAATCAGGGAACATTGACAACACTTGGGCAAGGGAGGAGACTTTGGTATAGCAAGAATGCATCTGTCAATGTTTTCTTCTAGCTGATTAAGAGGAGTCAGATAAGCCTGGGCAATGTGCAGAAATTTGCACTAAGTGATTCTTGAATGGCAGGAGATATCAATCAAATTTTTGTAAGGATATGCTACAGTTACACATGCTTACAAAGAATCTGTTCTGAAGCCCTTTTCCATATGAGTTCAAGCATGCTGAAAGCTGGCAGACTTCTCTCTCCAGTTTTGTATATGTAGCCTACCCGTAAATGGCTGATGAGCCTAATTATGTACAAGCATAATACAATCTGAATAATTTTGCTTAGCTTTTAGATCTTGTCACAGTCAACCATAATATCGGGAAAGTACAAATATACTTCATTTTTAGTTTATTTTCAACTGATCCTTGTGCTTAGCTTAGCTGTGCTCAATCACTCACTAAAGCAAAAAATTTGGAAAAACCTTCCTGCAGTATGGAAGTGTTCCTTCACACAATCATAGAAGATACTGACCTGTAATAATCAGTCGGGTGCCTATTAAACACTCGAGCACAAAAATACTGTCATATAACTGCCACATTCTGAAACATATATTTAGGTAGTAATTTACTTGCTTTATACATATGTATGTGTGTATTTTTATATATATATATATATGTATTTGTGACTTTGTAGAAAAAGTAATCTTCTGGCTGTCTTATAATGTTTGATCACTGTTGTGCTTGATGTTGCACAGTGTGGGAAACAAAGGAAAAATATAAAATTGAGAGATAAAGTCAAGATTTAAGGTATGTGAGAAGAATGTTTCATTGCATGGACCTCAAACGAAGAACGAAAATGGCAAGTGAAGAAAGTTAAAGCTAGATCATATTTATACAAAGTTGGTTAAATAAGCATATTCACTGGTTTGACCCAGACAATACAGCTTAGGTATTAGAGGAATAAGGTTTTATTTTCTTTTTAAAGAATATTCCCTTTCTTTCTCCAGCTCAAATATTTGCAGTCCTTTTAAAATGGAATTAGTGAAGACTTCAAGGGAGAAACAGGAGTTGACACTGAAGTCTAATGGGAAAAATTCACCACATTTATAATGTGCAACTCATATGGGCCATGTTGAATTAAAATACAACAACAATAATAAAAAAAACCAAACAACTAGAGAGTGGTTTTGATAGACAATTTGATAATGGCAAGCTTTTAGCTATTGGTTTATTTTCTAATTAGAGAAAGCATCCTTCAAGTATACCTGGGAATCCTTTTTAAAAATTGGAAGCAGTGAATCTAAACAAAACTGTATTCAACAGCTAATTATATTTCAGAAAGTTTCAACAGGGTTTTTAGCCAAAGACTTTTAAAAAACATTGATTCTATTCTCTTATTAGTGCTCTTGCTGAATGATAAGTTGTGTATATATATATATATAAGGCATAGATAATAAGTTGTATGGCAATATCTTTGACATGAGAGGCAATCCTGCAAGTATAACTGCCATGATAAATCACTAATTTGCTAATATCTAATTGCCCCTTTGCCAGGCATTATTATTATTTTTTCTTCAGACTTGTCTGTCTGCTTGCTTTTTTTTTTTTTTTTGTAGTTGTTTGTTTTTCAAATGTCTTCCATTCGATTAACATGTAGGAAAAAAAGATAGAATATCATAAGTAACATCTGAATGGGGACGATCTGGCACTCTAGTCAGTAGCAAGAAGCAAAAAGCGACTAAGCAAATAACTGCTCTTTTTAACTTGTGTTCATCCTCCTTTCATGCATGACTGCTTCCATCCCATTTCACCACATCATTACAATTCACTATCAACCGTCTTTAACTTATCTTATCCCACGCATCAATAATGGCAACTGATATGAAGTCCCTCTGGGACTTCAGTTGTGTTCATTTGCTTTGCTGTATTTTGTTTTAATAATTGGTTATTTCATGCTAAATTTGTCAGCAGCTCTAAATATGGGAAATGAAAAGATACTATGTATCCAAAAGGCTTTTACTGTAGTTCGTTCCTACCAGTAATCCATGCATTCAGTGTAACAGACTAGTAAAATCTGAGAAATAGATAAAATACCTTCCTATTTTTTTCTTCAGGCAATCTAATTCATAGCTGAGTTTCTATTTACTTTCAGTTTTTGGTACTTCGAGCAATCTAAAGTTGACTGTAAGACAAATTAAGGAATAATAATCAGATCTCAAGTAAAACATAAATTGAGAACTCTGTTCTGCCTGTGCATTGTCATTGAAGTCAAAGAGTATACAAGTGGAAAACAGTTTGGGATAGGCTTTTACCCATAACTACTGGTATTATGCAAGGGGGACTTACAGCTTTTTTATCTACTTGGTATAAGGGCACATGGTTCTTTAGTGGGAGATATCTGGTTCATTAAACTGAACAATTAGCCTCAAGAAAATCCATACACTGGATTAGTTAAATCATTTTTTGTAGATACAGAAGTGCTCATTAATTAGTAGCAGGAATAATTTGTGCTTTACTGCAATATCAATCAGGATTAAATGTGTTATATAATTTAATCATTAGTACAATTGCATTGCAGTTAAAAAGAAAACGTAATTTTTCTGTAACTGAGCAACCTAAGTTAAGGAAAAGATAGTTATGTTTATTATAATACCACAAGAACTTACTGTAGATGATGCAACTAGGAATCTATATCATTGAAAGAGAAGGTGTCCTAATTTATTGACACATTCCCTTGAATTGAAGATTTATGGAACATTGAATTGTTCCATAAAGAATTTTCTTTCTTTCATATTTTAGATGCTTAAAAATACTTATATCAATATTTTTTCATTACCTCCAAAATCTTCAAAGTAAGCAAATTTTTTTTTAAATCAGAATATAGTGAAAACATTTTAGCAATGCACTAGTCAATGAATTTACACAAAAATAACTAATCTAGTTTGAGATTAACTTACAACATCAGTAATTTAAAGAAACTTAAATAACGTAAGAGTTCCATTTTATTTCCATCTGTGCCACTTTACTAATCAGCAAAATTTCAAGTCAAATCATCTGCTTTATTTTTCTAATCCTAAAGTTAGAGGTGAAGAAGAAATGCATCTATGTCAGTCATGGCAACCACTCTCATAACCCATTTGTTCTCACTTTTAGATACTTATCTGAGTTAATTTGAAATGTATTTTTATGCTGATTTTAACCCAAGCTGTATTTTTATTTGATCTGATACACATATTTGGAACAATTTTAATGAAGTGGAGTTAATGTAGCTGTATGTTCAAATCAGAGAGATACTGACTGAAGCAGGCCTACACTTGTGTATCATTAGTTCTGGGCTTATATCTCACAAGACTATTTTAAAATATATTCTGTCATTTGTAATAAGATGATCAGAGGCTGTGATTAGAAGTGACTGAAAGTGTTTTTAAGCCCTTTCTTAAAAGTTTGCAAGGCTTGAAAAGGTTGAGTGAAAGGCCTCTTGCCTAAATAACTTCAGTCTTTAGTGGGTGAGGCTAATCTCATCAGTCTAGTAATTAGTCTCCAGTTGTGTGTATTTCTCCACCTAACAAAGTCTGTTATGAAACAGTTGAAATGTGAAGAGATTTGTTCAAGACAGTAATTTCAATCACAAATGCACTTAATGACTAAAGAACCAAGCTTCTGTATGGAAATGGTTTTACTGTTATTCTTCTGATCTCCCTGACTGCTTGCTGATATAACAGCTTCAACACTTTGCATTTACAGTCCTCATATCTGAAGACCTACTTAATATGTATTGGGCAGGATTAACAAGAAAACAAAGACAGTTAAATCAGGAGTTTAACTATGTGAAATTTGTGTACGTCTACAAATGTCTTAGCCTTGTAGATTTCTCCAGTCATGCCTTGATCTTATGTTAGGGACTGATCTGATTCTCAGAGCTGCCAGAAATGTGTCCATCTGTACAAACTCCTTACACCTCCTCCTTTTGGCCACCATTTTCTATTTGCATAATAAAAGTTGCTCATACAGAATTTGGCCAACTGTCCTGTGGTAAGAGATCCTATAAATCATCACAGCATTGGAAATGACTGTAAAATCAGTTTTTCCAAATACATTGAAGGAAGGGGCTATTTAATTTTTTTTTTTTTTTTGAATCATTTTTAAGTAAAATCACTATCAAGCTTTTTGGTTTGTTATAATGAAATATTTAAATAGTCACAATGATTGTCTACCCCTAGGCCTAAGATATTTCTAAAGACCAATGTAAGAAATTTATAAATTAAAATAAATAAATAAATAAATAAATTTGCAATAAAACCAAAAGCAAAGCAGGAGCTATTTATTACTTTGGATTGAATTTTTGGCAGTTTTTTTAGAGTGAGCTTTTAGAAAGTGAATGAATTTCCTTTAGATAGCTTCTCAGTATTCATTTGTGAATTGCACAGTTGCACTGCTGGTAAGATATTTTTGCAGCAAAAACAAACAAACAAACAAACAAACAAACAAAAACAAAAAAAAAAACAAAAAACAAAACAAACAAACAAAAAAAAAGCCAACAAAAACCAACCAAACAAAAAATCAAAACAGAATTTTGTGGCTTTTTTTTTTTTTTTTTTTTTAATCATTCACCTTATCAAACCTTTCTCCCCAGCTTTCCATCCCTCTTTGCATGAGTCTGAAAAACAGCTAAGGCATGCAAATGTAAGCAAGCTACACCATTTCCTTGTACATGAGAAAGCTTAATAAGAGCAGAGAAGGTTTCAAGATAAAAGCTCTCCAAGCTCTCTTTTTAACTATTTAGCAATTGGTTATCTGTCCATTTCTTCTGCTGCTACTGTGGGGTTTCTAGCTAGTGACCTTTAATCCATTGAATCCATTAAGTGGTTAGCACTTAATCTGAATCTAGTAGAAGTGGAATGTTTCTGTGATGTTTCCATAGCTGTGAATACTAACCACTTACTAATGCTCTTCATATCCATGAGCATTTGGTTGTGGTTTCCTTTTCCTGTGGCAGCACTGAAAAAGGAGTGATGCTGATGAAAATAATCTCAGCTGTGGAGAAGCTTGCAGATTATTATAAAAAAATGCATGATAAAGGATCATGGATTTCAAATTTCATTCTGATCCTTGGCAGTGTGCTTACTTTGGAGAAATGGTACAGTAAGATGGCAATGATTTGCACTGCTTTTTCATCAGCTATTCCAGGCTTTTTATGTTCCAAGTGGTCAAGTAAACCACTGTGATACCTGCAGCCTTTGTAAAATTGCATTCCTCTAATTTATCTCATATTTTCATTTGGATTCTGAGATGCGGAGCCAAATTATTCCTCTGTATTTGAACAGCTGCTAGCAGTCAGAGGAATCTCTCTAGAATTTACAATGGTTATCCTCTACTACAAATAAAGCATTATTAGCCATACACTACAATTGAAGTCCAAGAGTAACACATTAGTTATGCCATCCATATAATCATTTAGCTCTTGAAGGAAGGCTACTACATTATAAAAGAAGCATTAAGTATTAGTAATACGATTTCAAGAACATAATTAGTAACTCTTAAGCTTAATGAGTCTGGTCCTCTATCTGCACTAGGTTGGAAGAAATTGCGTATGTATTTTATTGATATAAAAGCAGGATAAATGAAAATCTGGTCCACTCTACTTTAGTATCTGTTTATTTTGCAGCAATGGCACAAATATTTTAAAGAGAAATAAAAACACTTAATGTAGTATATCCTGGGCCTTAAATTGGCTTTCTGTATCATTATATATGTTACAACATATATGTATATACATATTTTACTGCATAATTCAAAGCACAATGAATGTCTTCATGGTAGAGTTCACAGTAAGTTTCTAAGCTGGCCAGGAGGCTGTGAATTTAAGTCTCATACCAAGACTTGGACAGAAACCCAGAAGTGGTACCGCAATGCAGTATTAGAGATGATACTGCACTTGGTGTTCATTCTTTTGGATAAAATGTAAAGCTTATGTTTGCTCCATTCATCTTTAGTATTGGTTATGTGGAATGGTTTCAAAATGATGCTTTTTAAAATGAACGTATTATAACCCTATTTCCTGGTCAGCTGTCATTTCTCCTCCCACTCAGTATTTAAAAAATGTCTTACAAGCTGTTACTGAGCCCACAGTAGTTGTTCTTTTATGCATCTGATAGGTATGTCACTATTTTGGGAAGTACTTAGAGATGAGCATGAATGTATCAGGTCACATCCTTGTTTTGCACTTCTAACACTCTTTTTGGGCTGCATGGTTTTTTAAGAAACACTGCTCTCTGAAGCAACTGTTAAAAGAGTTCTGATGATCTGGGGCACTGCAGTGAAGGCACTACCATCCCAAATGAGCACAACACTTAACATGCTGCTGAGAAATAGGCAAGCTTGTATTACCGCCCAACAACTCTTTGCATAAAGCTGCAAAGGATAAAGATTCTTGAATTTTCCATCTACTCACTTTACAAGAGTAGAAGACTGGAAAAGTAATTAACATGTATATAGGATCTGGCCTTCATCCCTGGGCTATCTTACAGACCTTGTTTCTTTATCTACTGTTCACTCAACTTTTACTACCTGTTTTACTAATTACTACATAAACTATTTTCACCCAGTGGAAAAAAAAAAAATAGAGCGTAATGGGCAATTTGGTTTTTAAGGAAGTGTATGTTTGGAAATAAAGTTCTTCTCTTTGTAGTTAGTTTACAATTGTGCCTGAAATTTTTCATTTAGATTTTTTCTAGAAACTATCCCCTCTAAGTTCTGATGAATAGGTTCTCCATAGGAATTCATGCTCAGTCTTTTATTTCTGTATATATCCTTGGACTAAATATCACATCTGAGTGTGACTCAACTGTTCGCCTTGAGGTAACTCACAGATAAAAATTGTGCAAGAACACATTGATGTCTTCAGTATTAATTAAGAAGCCAGATTTGTCCTATGCTTCTGCCTACCTGACTAATTTATACTCCACCTGGGAGCATGCAGCTCAGGGTCAGTGAGAGAAGTAGTGCATGGAGCAGTAAAAACTACTTTTAAAATAGGAACAATAATCCAGTTTTCCATTAAGCTGTCAAATGTCTGAAACTTGCCATGTGTGAGACTGTATAGCTCTGCAGTTAGGAAAATCCTGATCTTTCTAGCCTAGATTAAAACATAAGCACCACTAAAAAATTACAAAAATGAAAGAATAGTGGAGGGAATTGGAAATGTTAGTCTGAAAATGGTTTCCTGTTCGTGCTGCTATCAATGCCTTTAGAACTAGTGAATGTAAGTCAGAAATTTCTTTTTGCTAATCAGAAATTTAACAATACAGAATAAACATTCAAAAATTATGAAAAAAAGGAAATTAAGACATATAAATTTTCTAATATTTTCTAAAATTAATTATAAACTGTTTATAATTAAGTCATAAAATAATTATGGATAATTCTTACATTTTTTACTTTTATAAACTAAAGCACCGAGATGTTTTTTCCTGTACTTTTTATGCAATACAAAGAATACTATGGGATCCTGTATTATGTAGATCACAGGTTCGTCTGAGTATTTTTAATGTTCCTTATGAGGTATGTTACAATAACATGAAAATACTATATTATGTATAAGAAAATACAGGACAAAAAGAAACTTAATAGCCTTATTTCTCTCAAGTATTAGATGTTTGGAATCAATTTTTGATTTAGGTATTGCTTATTCTCATCTTTGCATGTTTCATCTATTAATTATTGATTGTGCTGATATTAATGAGAATCATAATATAGGGTTAGTCACATTTTCCAATTGAGAATTTTCTTTAATGAAATTAAATTAATATTTTGAACATACATACATCTTAGTTTACTGTTGTTTAATTTTTTTCCCCTAGAGGATCAAAGATTTTCAAGTGAAAACCATGATTGTAGGTCACTTTCACACAGAGGGTGGTGATGCACTGGAACAGGTTGCCCAAGGCGATTGTGGATGCCCATCCCTGAAGGCATTCAAGGCCAGGCTGGATGTGGCTCTGGGCAGCCTGGTCTAGTGGTTGGTGATCCTGCACATAGCAGGGGGGTTGAAACTTGATGATCATTGTGATCCGTTTCAACCCAGGCCATTCTGTGATTCTATGATTAAAACTGTAATAATTTATTCATAATCTTTTCCTGTTTTGGCAGTTTGAAGCCAAATGTTTTGGCTTGGTAAATGGCGCAGCCTTCTCCATTTGCCGAAATAATACTTGTTTTTTTCCAGCATTTTGGCTCCTTTTTTTTTTTTTTCTTCTGGCCTGTACATTTTTTTCCTATATGATGCCTTCATAAAGGACCACACTTTCCTTTCAGTACTTCTGTAGCAGTTCAGTGGGAGCTGATCTTTGCTTTATAAAGAGGCAGTTGAACTCCTGTTGTTTGTTGCTGGGCATGTCCCTTCCTGTACCTCTCTTTTCAATATAAATTTACTCTCAAGTTCTTCTGATAGAAGCACAGGTGAGTTTTATTGGGTGCACACTGCTGTGAGTTTCCATTGCCACACAGCAGAACTCTAATTTTCTACATACTGGGAGCTTAGAGGTTAAGTTTATTTCCAGTTCTGTTAACTCAGCCTCTTACTGCTTCACATTCACATCTATTTGTATGAATTTTTGGTGGGGATCTAGGTCATACGAGCACCTGTGTATGGTAGATGCAGCTGCACAGCCAGGGGCAGAACTCAAAGTGATTCAGGCTGGTCTGCAGAAACCAGCTGTGAAATTTACAGCTGATTCCCAAACCAGCTGCTAGCATGCCCTGTTGTATACCTAGCATTACCTTCTATGGGAATTCCCTGTCCTGTACCACAGGTGATGAATAGTCTTCTGCTTATGATGAAGTAGCACCAGCAGTAAAGAGAAGAATTCTCCACTGAATTGAACTGAATGTTCAGATCTTACTCACTACCCTGGCTTTCATTCTTGACCTTAGAAAACCTTCAAATTTGTACATGATTCCTTTGACTGGGGAATTGTGCATGTCCACAGTGACACTTCTGCACTGCTCCTTGGCTTTTTGGAGAAGTATCTGTTGTTGTTTTGTGATCCTTTCATGCAGGAAGAGATGCCTGGATATTCAACACAAATTGTACCAGACTAACAATCTAGTGCAGTGTAATTAAAAACAGGAGTAAATAATAGCACTGGCCCAAATTATAGTAACTCCCAATGTACATGTCATAAACCAAACCTCTAGAAACATCTAACTAGGTAGCATCAAAAAGTCCCCAGTAATTTCTCTCCAGTTATTTTAACCACATTTTTTCTAATTGATTACTTTGGAAAAAAAAATCTAAACATAGTGAAACAAAAGCATATAGGAAAATCTAGCTCTGAAATATTCTATGTACAATATCTCTCACCACACTACTTCACATCTTGTCTTCTTACACTGCTTCAGAAAAAAAAAAAAAATCATGTATCTGACATTCTGCTATCCTAGAAATAAATATGCTTTTAACAAGATTGAATAGAAACCAAATCATTTTAAAAAACAAGAGGGAGCCTTCACTTTCAGCTCTCTGCTCTGCTGAATCCATGCTTTTTTTGACTAAGGATGATGATTGTACGGGGTGTTAGCTCACCTTCCTACTCATAACCTTGATAAAAGACAGAAATGGCTCCAAACTGATTTCTGGCATTTTCAACAAGTCCAATCAATGTGTTCATTTTAATGTAGTATCTGTATTCCCTGTTCACATGCTTGTTCCTCTTTGTGGATAACTTGCCATCCAAGATCTGTTTGTGTGGCCCTCTTGCATGCTTTCTGCCTGCTTTGTGCTATTTTGTAAGAAGGTTATAAGCCTTGTATGTTTAGAATAATCACCGTAATGAAAATGTTGTTTACTGACACAAGCCCAAACCAACCCCAGAAGTTTAATTTTGAAGATGTTAGATATTTGAATTTCCAACACCCTATAAATCTAGATTTATCATAGTAGAGCAATAATGTCCAAGCCAGTCTTCTTGATTTCAAATTCAACTATTTATAATCTGGGTACAGAGAAATTCAGCATTTGCAGATATGATTCAGTTGAAACATGAAATGAAATGTTAGTGGGGTGGAACATGAAAAGAAATATCTCTGTCGCTGCTATCTCACAGTTATTCCAAACAATATAATATTTCATGCAGTCATTACCACTCAAGTGCTTCTTATTGTGCTTATATATTTATTACAATGCTTATATTTGATTTCTCTCCATTTGGAATGTTCTGTAATATGCAGCTTCTCCAGAATGCTCTCGCTCTTGAAATCTGAACAGGTGTCAGATTCAAATGCTACATAAAACTTCGTGTTTGACTTCTGGATTTTTATTAAATGCAGAGCCAAACCAAATTAATGCTGTAATGTTGATGGTATTCTTGTTTGATAGCTACTGCTAGGCATTCCATTTGATTATAATGATATAATTATGAATAATTACAACCACAATAGTAAATACATCTGTAAGCCATTTACTGTATTTCATGTAAACTGTACTAAAGCTAAAAATAACGTTGCTACCAAAACCCATAAGTACAATATAGACACTGCTGAACACTGGCTGTTGCTCTGAAAATATCAATTGTAGAACAGTAGTCAATTTGTAGTTAGTCCCTGTCACTATCCCAAAGATTTTTGTTGTAGATGCTACATGAAAAAGATGGATAAATAGCCTAAGTGGTAGCAATGAAGAAGGCAACATTAATGTGGTATTTTTTTCTTATTATCCTTTGCAGATATTACTGAAGGCAATGTGTGAGATTTAAAATTTCTGTAGATCCTCTATAGCATAATGAAGAGTAAAACTACAGTGAACTATTCAGAAAGTCAAGTTTTTAATTTCCCTAAATTTGAAGTTCAGGACAGGTTTTCAGAAAAGATCAGTGGTCAGTTAGGCACAGAACGCAGGCCATTATTTTCATACCCTGTACATGACCAAAATCAAAATTCTCACAGTTAAAGAGCTGAGCATTATAACCCAGTAACTTTTATTAAAAATCTGATCATACACCCTTGTTCTTGGCCTGAAGGGAAGGTGATATTTCATAATTCAATCATTTACAGAGTTAAAGTTGTATGCATACAACCATACTAACTGCTTTATTTATGTTGAGCTGGGGGAAAGTCTCAACAGGAGAAATGAATGTAATTCTGTTTATGCTTGAGAATCCACATTTCCCTTCATATCTTTTCTTCTTCCTCTCCCCTTCAAAGCTGTAGTAATATTAAAGCTGAAATGAGCTTTAAGCATGGAGCTAACTAGGAACATCTCCAGCAGTTTTTCACATGTTCTTCCACTGCTTAAAGACACAAGCTTCTCATGACTCTTAAGACTATAGCCCCAAGATCCTAAAAAATACTCAAAATAAATTGATTCAGTCACCACTGATATGCTTTGCACAATAACAAAACAAGAACAGTTTTAAACTGTTTTAAACTGAAGGCTGATATGCTTTGCACAAAAACAAAACAAAACAAAAACAGTTTTAAACTTGATATCTAATAATTTTTTTCTTCTGCGTGCTACTACTACGTAAGGAAAAACAATTGGTAACTCAGCAGGAGAGAACAGACTCAGAACTCTACTCTTTAATTTCTTTAGTAATTTTTTTCTTTTACAGAATACAGATAATGTGACCATGCCAGATAATAATTAACTTTTTTTCTTTAATCCCTCTGAGAATTTTTCTTTGCAGATGACAACCAACAGATTGTTGGTTTGATCCCTGCTCTTTGGTTCAGTATCACAGTTCCGGTATTTTATTTCCATAGAATGTAACGCTTTCAAGCTATAAACAGTTATGCATGAAGGCACCTATACTGCCTAAAGTACTAAAGGAAAAGTTTCTGTCAGATGCATCCAGGGCAGTAGGAATTTGAGGTGACACACAGTAGCCTTTAGCCAGACTCCTAGTCTTTTTGCTGATTTCAGAAAGGCTGTTTAGGTAGACTTAATGCGATTGTCAGTCCTGGACTAAAAAATGGCTTAAATTTAGCATTACCAATTTGAAGATAAAACACTTATTTCTCCCAGCCAATAAACTTGATACCTTCCATGGAACCAGTGTAATGAAATTCACTGCCTTGATCCCCCAAATTTCCTATTATATTCTTTTTCATTGGTTCAAGAAACAGGGAGAAAGTGGTTGTTTCATTGAATAATAAAAATGCCATAACAGTAAAGATTAGGTTTCTAGTCAAGATAAAATTAACTCGGTTTTAAAATATCCTTTAAGTTACTTCACTCTCACTGCAAACTGTACTGTATAATACTGAATATCTAAAGAATTCATCTGTATAACAAGTTCTCAAAATAACATATATTTATAAAACCTTTATAAAACTTCTATTTTTTAAATATCAAATATTTAACTATCAAATATTTTCAAACATTACAAATCCAAATGAAAACATAAGTTATTTGAAAGGCTTCTCAGAAATGAGACCTTCTAGTTTGCTGGGGATTAGGTTTTGATTTCTTTTGATTTAAAGACAATTTCTGCAATAATGTTAATCATAAAGGTTCTTTCATAATACCTATTCATAACGATTCATAAAGATAACTTTATTTTCAAAACACGGTATGAGAGACAAGGTTTAGAAACCACAATTTTGGCTCTTGGTCACATTCTGACTTTACACAAGTCTTGTAGAGCCAAGTAACTTTAACTGTTTTTCTTTATATAAACCAGGCAACGTTTGTAGTCACCTGTTAACTGGCTATCTGTCAATAACCACTTGGTCCAGTCCAAGAAAAAAAAATTGTATTTACTCATTCCTTTAAATTATATTTAAAAAAGTAAATTATGTAAAAATATATCACACAGTGCTTTGCACACTAATCCTGCGTAGAAAATGAACCACATGAAAATAGTTACCCTACATTTGACAATACATCTATTACATTCAGTAATAACTGCAATTATACTGCCAGTATGTAAATCTCTCATTGACTTCAGTAGAAGTAGGAATGTCTTTGCACCTAAGTTAAAATAAAAACCACATGTAGTAAAAATAAATAAATTAATTAATTAATTAAAAAGACCAAATAAGAAATCGTTACATAGTACTGTAAGTGCTGTAATGCCTGTGTTTATCATAAACTTTTTTGCATCATCAAAATAATTGATTGTAAGGGCAGTCAGCCTTGAAAATGTAACCACAGGAACTGTTGTTGTACACTCGCAAGATGCTTTTATTTGTTGCATGAGAAGAGAGTAAAAGACAGCTTCTTTTAGATAGTGAAGCAGGTTTTATAGAAGAACTTTTTAGCATCACATCGATGATTAAAAATAAAATGTATCATGAAACAAACATCTGAAAGTGTCAAATATGCAAGCAGTAGGGAGAAAAATGATTTTAATATAATTAAAAATATCGTCAGTGCTGTTTTAGTCAGTGGAAGTATATTTAATGAAGCTTATCAACACCTTCAAACATGAAGCAGTTGAACTCATCATTAGTAATACTCATTAAATATGCTTTAATTGTCACATTTTGTATGTTTAGCAGTCCTTTTCTCTATATAAAGAACTGAAAGAAAACAAGCAATGAGTTACAGATCTGAATAGGCTGCCAGGGCCACCAAGCCGGGGTGACTTAACCAATGAGATCATGTCTCAATTTTCTTTTTTAATATCCTCAGAGGGAATCGCATCCCTAAATGATGGGTAATTGAGGGGAAGCATGGCTTAAAACTATGTATTTGTCAACACAACTATGTATTTGTATCGCAAAAGCTGCAGGGTACTCTATGCTCTGCTGCTTACACATTATGTTCCACTTGTTAGGGCCCTATTCCAGCAGGGTGCTGAATGCCATCAACAGTGGCCACCAGAGGTGATGAGCACATGTTAGGAGGAAGGTAGCGCATAGTGATACTGGTTGTGGTGGTTTTTGCCAGCAAGAGACCAAAGAAAAGAAAAAAATGATAACTCTTAAAAATAGCAGATTTCTATCCTTCCTTGGAGTCCTTCTATCCACTAACTTGGAAGAAAGAAGTTAAGGTAAATCAGTTAGGAGGCACATGCATCGTTACTTGAAGAAAATATGAAATAAAATGTGGCAGAGGAGAAATGGAGAAGAAAATGCTGTTTTGTTGTTGTTGTTGTTGTTGTTGTTGTTGTTGATTTTGTCATGATCTCTGTAAAGAGATGTTGGCAACAAGCTTTTTCTTCCAAAGTGAGAAAGTGTTTCAATGAGCTTGCCACACTACTAAAACCACAACAAGAAAAGAAGAATTCTACACAACGTGAAAATTATTTCTCTTTTAAGATCTGTTTTTGGCACATCTCTAAAGATGAGAATGAAGTGCTTACTAATGTATGCAGGGATGCCTTAATTGTTTGCCCCTGGCAAGTTCCATTAACCTCCCATTATAAGATAATGGATGAACTGCTTCCAAAACTTACAAGACTTCCACTGCAATTATCTTTATCATCAAGCTGCCCAAATGATTATAGTCACTGGTAAAGTAAGCATTACTAGATCTGTTTTCTGAACTCTAACACATTTGTATGAAAACCAGGCAGATGCCTAACAGACTAGACAAACTGCTCACTAGTTCAAGAAAGCACTAAGTATAACATACAGTTAGTCACAAAATAATCGGTATCAGCATGGGATTTATATCACAAAACAGATTAGAAATGACATTTGGAAAAAAAAAAAAAACTTCTGGTAAATAACATCTAGGCTGCAATTTCAGCTATACTCAATGTACAATATGAACAGGATGCATGCATAAGTGTACCTAAGTTATATCAAATTTCATGTATAAAACTTGACATACTATTGAACAAGAGAAGTCTGTAAAAGTAGTACAGAGTGTCAGTTAGTATAATAAAAGATGTGGGAAATACCTACATCTGCTGAAAAAAAAGAAAAAAAAAGAAAAAAATACAAAAAGAAACAAACTCATTAGTTATTCAAACATTGAAGGAGGTACAGCTCAAAATCCCTCATAGAAGTCCATCTGAATATTCAGAAAATGACTAGATATATCAGGTTACTAGCTGGCTCAGCAGGAGCTCATGTGTGCACTCCAGTGCAAAAAAAAGAGGAGAAATCAAGGGCAGGCTACAAAGGGGAATATAGAAACACTGCCCAAGCACGTGGGGCTGGTCTTAGAAAACTAAAAGCTGAGCTAGACTTGAAACTCCAGGAGAATCAAGGGCAGCAAAAAGAGCTTCTGCTGTTTGCTAACTTAGCAGTAGAAGACCAACAAAGTATAATGTGAGCCTGCAGCTGAGCGAGAGGGGTGATTTACGGACAGTGGATGCAAATAAGGCTTTATGTACTTAATACATTCACTGCCTCAGTCTGGGAAACATTGGTACCTTGAGACACGGTTCAATAAAGGCAGGAACTACAGGTGGAAGAGACTTAGGGATCTCTTGAAACATCTGATGTCCAGTTCAGTTGTACGAGCAGGAGCATAGACAGGATTACTACCCTTCCTCAGATTTGTTAGATCTCACTAGGAACAGTGTGGACCCTTGATACAAGAGTGCTATGGAATGATTTCTGAAAGCAAACAAGAGGGTGATTGCTTTTTAAAGATCACCATGTGAAACAAAGCCTTACATGTTATACAGATCGTGCCAGTTTTTAAAAAATGAGATACAAACAAAGAGTGAAATCCAAGACAGGAAAATGTTAGAAACCAGACTACATTATGAGAATATCTGTGTTTAATACATCTAAACCTGATGGTGAAGATATAAGCTATCTGAAACTGAACAAATGTGCTCCATCCTGCAGAAATTTCCATTTTCCCACTGGTAAATAATGTAACTCTCACAATTATAAAGGATTATGGAGGAGAGTCTCCATTATACAGACCTGTAAAAAGTGTATCAAGCTAAACTCTGATGAAATTTCAGTTATTTTTTGGGTTGTTCAGAGAGGAACTTGTTTGTTTTGGGAGGAAATAAACCTTTGGTAATTGTATGGTGCAAGAAGAACAAGTTATAAGACAAATAGTGCTCAGATATGATAAAGTTTTGCTTTCTTTTAAAGTATTGATGCAGTTTAAGAGTGATTCATAAGCTCTGCCTGACTGATTCATGGATCTCCCAAATAAGTGCTACAACTATCACAACAAACCAATGTGAGAGGTACGAATTATAGTTTTTTTCTGTTTGGAAAAAAAAAGTGAGCTTAGCAGCCACTGACCTTTCTTAACCATATCTCCTACTTTTTTTTTTTTTTTTCTCTCTTTTTTTATTATTTATCTGACAGTTCTGTTTTCTGAATCAAATTTGAAAACTGTGGTGTCTGAGCTTGATAGCAGGGGAAAAGATGAACAGCACTTGATGTTACCTTTGCTTTCTTTAACTCTGTGGCAAAAGTAGGAAACAGTTTGGCCTCTTTACCATTTGAGAATAACTCTGTCTGTCCCTATCCCCCTAACAGCATTTGAAGATCATTACAATATGTATTCTCTCCAGCATAAGTTGTCTCTAGAAATTTCTCTAGAAATTCTCCTTTATTACAGACAGGACAGAAACATAAAAATATGCACCATACTAGAATGTCTTTTTCAGACCTGGCCTGTGGTCTGAGACGCTGGTTTAAGAATAATCCCTACTCAGTGCATTTCCTATTAAAGATCGTTTTTCAGAAATACCTCTTGCTGAATATCTTCTCATATTCTGACATTTCTGCATTTCTTTGCAGACTTAGTCTCAGAATCATAGAATCACCAAAGGTGGAAAAGACCTCCAAGATCAACTAGTCCAACCTTCCACCTACCACCAATATTTTCCCAGTAAGTCCATGTCACATAGTACAACATTTAAACGTTCCTTTAATTTGAATGTGGATATTGGGATTGGTGAGTTTTTGGTTGATTGGTTAATTGGTGTTTAGTTTAGTTGGTTTTTTTGTTGTTTTTTTTCTTTTTCCTTTTTTTTTTTTTTTTTTGTCATTTATTTATGTACACGATGCTCTTATTTATAATGGGAAATACAATCAGTACAATACAATCTTTCTACTATCTTAAAAAGACAAGAAGACAGTGCAAGAATTGAGTAGATATAGACAGTTTAGAACTATGGTCTTTTCAGAATAATAACAGACACTTCATTAGTCAACCAGCTCATTTGGAGTCACTTTAATTTACTGTTCAGTTAAGGCTTTCCATGATTGAATGCATTTAATAAGAATGATGCTTTAATTCTAAAACTGTTGTGATCTATAAAATATCAGCTTGTGATGGAACAGAGAGTAATTCTAGCAGTTCTTAAAAGTTGTTAAATGTCTTGGGAGGCAGACGTTGCATTTTATAATGGATATATGATACGATATGATCTAGTCGTAAATTTGCATTTCCATGTAGAAGTTCATGTGAATCATTTAATTTGGAATCTTAGTTTGACCTTCATATCTATGATACTTTAGTATTGTCTGATATTTTAGTGCCCGTGGTCCCTAGGGGCAAAACAAAAATCTGGACATCTACTTTCTAGGTAAAAAGGTGAAAGATAAACAATTTTTTCTCTGTCATTTCAGCCCAGTTGATATGTTTTCTTAAATTCATCAGCAAGTGGAAATAAAGTACTTTATTCACAAATTTTTATTGACAGTAAAATGATCATAAGCAAAAGGGTTAATACAAAAATACTATTTAGAAAGGAAACAATTTACTTAGTTCCCATGGTACAGGGACTCTTACATATAACAGTGTAAGAGAAATCATGTTTGGAGGACAAGCAGCCACCCAGAATACATTTATCTGGCTAACGATTAAGTTCTGCATATGTCGGGTTCTTCAGAGACAGTAACAATACTGGCAATTTTGCTTCCACAGGATCTGATTCTTCATAAATGAGGTCAAAAGATAACTATAAATGAATATTAATAGATGGGCACAGTACAAAAAAAACCTTCTTCAGCTGTAATATTCTTGGTTTGTGTACTTATTTTAAAAAATACAATTACATACCTTTTCACCAGGAAAAAGAGTTATCTGTGGATGATACATTTCCTTCCCCCTTTCCAATTTTTAAATAAGCAGTAAACAAAGAAGGGGGATGCCACCTGCACTTGGTACCTGAGCTAAAAACATCACACTTAACAGACGCTAATTTTATTTGTAGCCAGAGCAACAGTTACTAGTTTTTAATTAGCATTTTAGGCATTTGAGAGCAGTTCCTTAGATCCCAGTTCTACCCATAGCATGAGAGAAATGATTTTGCAGTCTGGGGATACAGAGATCACACATCTCAGTACAGATTTTTTGGTCACCCCAAACCAATGCTAACACACTGGTATTCCTCTCCAGAACTTTTCTTTGAGTCTGGAAGTAAGAGTACTAAAGCCACCTCTGTGTCACTTCATATGCTTGTTGCTGTAGGAAATGAACATAACTTACAGAAGCACTAATGATGCTCTAAACCATGAACCAACACAGACTGGCTCAGGATTGACATTGTAGGGTATCTTTTCACACCAGCTTATGGGCTGTTCCATTAAGCCACTGGGAACGCTTAGATATTGATTTATAGATATCTGGTTTTGTACTCCTAGACTTCAGGCTTATTCTCTCTCAGAATGTGAAACAAATGGTCTCCAGAAATAATCCTGTGGGGAAGTGCTGAAGTTTTTTTTTTTTTTTTTTTTTTTTTTTTAATGGACTTGGATGCTGATTCTTTGTGTGTTCTCTTATGCGCAAATAATGTTGGACACTTGCAATGGAAAAAAGATAAAATTGTCCTTTCATTTGTTATCATTATTAAAAGTGACCTGTATTTAAGATTTCCCTCCTTTTTCACTTGTGAATTGAAAGCCATTTTTTCAAGCATGTAGACAGACTGGCAGCAGTGTTTTACCTTAAAAACCACAACAATAGGATTTATGGACTGAGATTTATATTCTTTTGAAACAGCAAAAAGAAATGCTTTCCTGTACAACAGTCATAAACATGCAAAATACTAATGAGATTATCCAGCATTTTTTCCAGAGAGGAAGGAGTAAAGCAGATTGGCACAAATGAGTTTTGAAAGGAGGAAATTTGCAAGCTATTTTCAGAGACACACTTGCATTGATTTGAATGAAAAGTAGCAGAAAATGCTCTAAGTAATAAATAATCTTAAAAGGGCACTGGCTCTAAAGTCTGAGAACATCTGGGAATAAGTGCTTTAGAACATGTCTACTAGTGATTTAGATATATCTACATGATGATTAACTGCTTTTCAAGGAACCTATATTTAAGAGGAAGAAAGAAAAAAAGAATGTATGTCTATCTCTATTGTGAAGACATCTCTGTCTTTCTATTCTATGGATTAAAGTCCAGGCATGTTTTTTCTGTTTTACGAGTGAAAGTGATATAAGGCCCTGCCAGCAATGGGCTAACACTGAAAGACCAGGATTTTTAGTGTTGGAAGATTTAAAGTTTGCAGTTTAATTCTATGAAAGCTGGAGGCACACAGGCTAAGCCCTTTGTCTGTAAGAATTGTTTTCTAGCTCTCAGGTCATTAAGAGTGTATCTGAGAGCAGAACAATTAGTTACAGTCTAGTTCCGTGTGTGTGCTTTAAAGAGGCCAATTTTTCAAAAGCTGATAGTGCCAAATGTTACTATGTTTGGGTATTACGATAAATCCTAATTTCACAGCGTTTGATGTAAACTATTGTGTTTCTGTGAACTGAACACTTAGGAAAGACTTTCTGGCTTCCACTGCATTCGTGGCAGAACAGAAATTTAAATGAGGTCGTGGCAGAATGGAAAAGATTTTTATTCGCTATGTGATATGAAGGGAGAACAAGGATGGGAAAGCAAGAACTTTCAGTAAGGAGGGAAGTACTGAAGGCAGATCTGATTTCTGGCCTAAGATTTCTTCTTGTCAGTTCTACTCAACTTTGAGTGATGATACAGTTAATAAAGTTGACATTTAGATACCATCTTTAGGTTTTCATGATATGATGGCCCTTCTTTGATAACAATGAAGCTGGAATATTTTCTTTCTCTAGATAACACTTCAGTGTTATAGAAAGTATTATCAAAAGTAGGCATAAGTAAATCTGTAACTAGAATCTGGTTAATGAAACAGAAAATGGCAACAGAATCTCCCCTATATAATGTTTATTTTGACATTTTTTATTGCATTTCTGTATCCTTTTTGGTGATGTTTACTGATAAGATTTCATTGTGATTACACAAATGAAAGAAATTAAGAAAATCAGAAATGAAAATAACATGTTATATCAGGGGGTTATTTCCCGGGAGCTTAAATTAGGGTATCTGTGTAAATAGCAGAGGTCAAAAAACACTTAGTGACTAACTATGGCAAGAATTCTGCTTTCCAAATGACATTTTAATTATATATTTCCAAAAGATTATTCAAATACATGTGCTATTTTCTTTTTAAAAATACCACAGTACACTAGAGTAAAAAATTCAAGATGTACAAAATTATGGCACCAATAGTTCTCACCTCAGAGGTGTGGACTTTCAGCTACATAAACTATGAAAGCAGCTGTAACTGTAGATCCCCACTGCCACTGTCATGCATTTGCTTTACATAGATCTAGATTCACAGCTACACTTCTAATCACTTTTGAGATATAAGTTAGCAATTTCCACAGTCAGCTTAGTCTTGTTAATGTGAATCCTGTGGTGCTTGATTGAACTTTTTTATACTGATTTAGGAAGCTAGGAAGAGCATGGAATACCTAGCATGTAAACTGAGACAAATATGTATGGAACGCTTTAAAACAGGACTTGAAACCACTAAGATAAGATCTAATCCACACCACTGTTGTCTTTCCATTGCATGAAACCAGAGAGAACAGCAACAGTGTCAACATCAGTACTATTCAAAGTGCAATGTTCTGAAGTTTGTGCAATACAAGGTATGCATAAGGCTGCTATTAGAGAAACAGTTGCTCTGGTGATATGTTAGCCAGTTTGGTGGAGAAGATGAATCAATCAGTAACACAAATCAGGAGTACGGAAAAACTCTCTTATCAGAACGTAACATTAGAAAGGACACAAATAGAAGATGGAAAGAGATCACAACACAGTTATGTGAAACTGCATAAAAACAAAAAAGAAAACACCAGGCTAGTAGCATTTGTCTCATAACCCAAAACAAAAATGGCTTTCACTGAAACTAAGAGAAGCACATTGAAACTAAAACCTTTGTTAGGCAATGCATAATTAAAAGATTAAACTTGTCTTCACAGAATATTATCATTTTAAATGTCTTAGAAAAACTTTAATTTTGAATATGTGTAAAATGGCATGTACTTCTACTGCTATTTGACTCCAAAATGTGGTACCTTCCTTAAATGTTTTCTAAAATCAGTAATCACTGATTCCGGCTAGCTCAAGGAAGGGAAATTTCTGTCCCTTCAATAGTATAAGTTGACCCAGTGACTTTCTGAATCCTGTTGGAACCCTGTACTATGGAAGTCCAGAAGAGTTTCCCCTAGGTACTGTATTGAAGTGAAATCCTGATCCACTAGCTTGCAGGTTTTCAGATGTACTGTAGAAGAACTTAGAACTGTCAGATTTTTCTAAATTCCATGTGTTTTTTTTTCATATTAAAGATTCAGTTGCTGAAATAAAAATAGTTGAATTCTTATTTATTTGTTAAAATTAGATATATCTGATCATACCTACTGAATCTTTAATACTGATATAAAAAGAATAATTTTAAAGATGATTTAATTTTGTTCTTTTCTATTCCGATTATGTCTATCATTAGAAGGAGCATGTGCAAATAAAAAAAAAAAAGGTTTTTTTAAGTCCCCCTTCCTAAGATAAATTCACCTTAACTTGAGGAGAAAAAATAAATATAATAGAAAGCCAAGTAATTGAAAAATACGGCTGAAATTTGTCCATAAATGAAACTGCTTAGTATGAATGAAAGCTGCTTTATCATAACCATTAGAAATCCCATCAGAAATGTGAGTAAGTAGTGACCCACAGTTCTGGGCAGCCGCAGGAACCATAACTGAACGGGAATGGGTGAATGCCATACTCTGACCATTGGAGATCAGCTTGTTGCTCATAGTGCTCCCTGCTGCAAGAACAGCAGAACTGAATGAGACAGTGAAAAGTTTTGTCTGTTAGGGCAAGTACTGAAACCTAAAGTAGAACCAAACATTACACTGCAGACACAAGACAAGGGCATGTATTTCTAATTACACCTTCAGTAACACTCTGGATTTGTTCAAAGAATATTTATTTTTAAGAACGTGTGCACATAGCTTGCAGTAAGGCAAGTTTTTTAGACAGTTTTGTGATTAAGAGGTAGAGCTTTCTTCATCAAAATTCAGTCAGATACTATTTCTTAAACCAGCAATTCCTGCAGTGGCAGAATATTACAGAGTGATTTCATTAATTCACCTATATAATCAGCTCTGGTTAAGGAATCTACAGTTGTAACTGTACTGTCTGACCCTTGAGTCAGAGCTAATCTAAAGAGTCTTGATATACACGCAGGGGTCTTTCTTTCAGTTGTAGTTTTAATTGATTGTTAGATTCACAGCATTTACGAAGCACAGAGGTGAAGGAGAGCCTTGCTGAAGTCTAGATGATGAACTTCTAAGTGAAGTCCTGATCTTTCTATTTAAGAACACTTAATAAGATTTTCACTTTGTCAGTATGTTTATACTTTTTCAGGATAAATTTTAGCTTCTTATCCTCCAAAAACAAAAAACAAAAAACAAAACTTAAAAGTCATTAAAAATGTTAATTTGGAACCTTAGTGTGTTTTTAGAATAAAAATATGTTTAATGTCAGTTAGTTGTGGCAAATTACATTTCTCAAACCAGGTAAGTGGCAAGGTTTGTAAGCACTCAGCAAATAACAGCTTAATCTTATCTTTGCTCAAAACTATATCCTTCTGTACTGTTCCTTATCCCTAGAATATCTGATATTTATAGGATAAGCTTAAATGATCTCCTTATTTTCTTCTGACAGCTATTCTTTATAATCTCAGTGCTTAGATACAGCCCATTGTTGTCTATAAAGCATAGAGAAATAAGTAAAAAAATGTAGTGGGATACAGTCCTTTGATTATTGTAAATCCATTCTCAGTCCCAAAATAATTATACTTTTTATGTCAAAAGCTTTACAGATTTACCACCTCAAGCAATATTTTACAGCTGTCAAAAATGATTTATGCAATAATGACTTAAAGTCCAGAATGGAGTCCTCAAAGGAAGAGCTGTCAAACATTTTCATCACAAATAACATTATTAAAATAAAAATTGATATTCTGTATAAACAATATTTTACGTTCAACTATAAAAGAGATCATATAGTTATGTAACTTGTGGAAATGAAGTTGCGAAATAGAGAGGAACATAGTGTGCAGCTGCCTTGATATCAGAGCATCATTTTTGAATTAAACAGATGTTAGTGCCTTATGGGCAAGATTAAAAAAAAAAAAAATCTTGTGTTAGTTCTTATGCATTTATCTTTTATTTTTCATTAAAGGGATATTTACACTTTAAAAAAATCTACTGAGTCTTTAAACCCATGAGTAGTTCCAGTGAGAGCTTGTTGTATAATGACAAACTATGAATTTAGACCCTTAGTTTTGGCATCCATCTGTTCCTGTTAACCATTTTTCTCAGTAGTCATTAATATTTTTAATAGCTAAGTAATTGTCTACGGTGGCAGTACTCCAACATGACAGGGGATTAGAATAACCTGAACAATCTGGATTGCAGAAGTAGCCTTCTAAAAGGAAAAATGTGTGAGAAGAAATTCAAGCAAAATGTAGGCTATATTAACAATATTATTCTGATAAAAATACTGCAATGGGAACTAGTAAAGCTGTTAGCTGCAAATGTTAAAAACTTCTGAGAATGAGGCGTTGGTATGGTTGGGACAGGGCTTGTTGGTTGTGTCAGTAATTCTGCCATTCCACATTTAGACTACCTGAACAATTCTATGAAGCCATCACAAATATTCACCCCTTCTTCTCTACAATTTCCCCATTCTGCACAGAGCAAATGGAAACATGTCCCATATGAGTAACATATTTATAAAACTATATTCTTTTTTAACTATTGTCTGCTGTATTTAAAGCAGTGTAGATTCAAACAGCCACCATTTTCTGAAGATCAGCCTGCCGCCAAAATTCTCTTGTTCTTCTGCCCCCTTCACACTTGAGTGTGTGACCTGGCTGAAAAATTAAAGCAATGAACAGCAGCATTCAATCTTGCATCATCAAGATGTTTAAAACGCAAAAACTTGCTTTTTTTTTTTTTTTTTTTTTTTTCATCTTGAAACAGGCTATGGACAGTAGGGAATGTTAGAATCCTAACCCTCCATATGTATGAAGTAATATTTTTATTGTAAAAGAAGTTCCTTTTAAGTTGAAGTTTAAAGCTGAATCATTTTAAAACAATATTAGGTGGTATTTAGAATTTAAAAGGAAAATAATTAGTTATATAATGATTCTCTTTTTGATCTCTACTTGGTGGACTTCTAATGACAGTAACTGTGAACGTGAGAGGCTATATGATCCTCCTCATATTTGAAATACTAAAAAATTTCTTGGAAACAGTAAAATTCTAATATAATACAAAATAAATGATGGTGTGATAGGAAATAAGCTTTTATTTGCATTTCACTGCGCGTTTATTGAGGACTTTGTAATAAAGCCTTCAGACACATCAGTAGTTACCACCTTAAGCCACTTAACACCTTCATGAGCTGTCTTCCTCATTTGTATGCTTAAGTATTATGTTAAGTATTGCACAGTGGATAGCTATGAAATATATCTGCATGTAATGCCAAATCAAACTTTAAGCATCAGGCAGTTCATTGAAAGAACTTGGGTTATTTATGTGGAAAAAGTTACATGTCTAACTGTGCTAGTATTGAGCTCTTAAAATATTTTCATATTAGCTCATACCACACAATAGAAATAATGGAATAAGCAACAAACCAGGCACTAAACTCTGAAATGTTTAGCAATTTTGTTAAATTAATTCTGGTTCAGAACCCAGAGAAAGTCTTTATTAGCTGTCAGTACTCTGTGTATTTTTCTGTATAAAACACATTTCCAAATTTTAGATGAAAAGCAAAGCATATATTTTTGGTTACTTATAATAGCTATAGAGTATGCTTATCAAAATATATAATATCCATCATACAAGCAATTTAAATTACCTCAAACCACATAAGCTTTAGAACTTTTTATCATATTTTCTACAGAAATTGAACATTACGTGTACCAAACAGAAACATCTATATATACAAATGATCAAGCTGTCAGGGAGTTATGAATTTGAGTGCCAGACCTATCTTGTATCTTGTCAATTTTTACCTCTAATCAGTGACTCAATATTTCAAATGAAATTTAATTGTTCAAAAATTGTCTGTATTTGTTTAAATTTAGAACAGCATATAGTGCACAATAAATGAATTTCACATTTTGACCAGTAAATTTTTCAAGAATATGTCTAGAAATATTATCCATAGCTTTCTGAAATTACCTAGCCTTTGAACATATGGTTATTTAAATCCTTCAGTTTAAAGAAACTTTTGACAGAAGTGAAGTTATTGAAAACTCTTATGCATGAAATTGTTTACAATGAATAATCCATTTGTAATGTACTTCAAAACTCAAAAATATTTACAAAGAGTATGGCAATTTTTGTGGACAGTTTTGTTTTGATTTGCCTCGAATAGATTATAGTGTGTTGTATGATGCCAAGACTCCTCACATTTAGAAAAACACATACTCAGGTTAACCATTGGATAAACAGTACTTTAGTTTAGCTCTCCCTCAGTATTTTGGAAATCTGAAGTGCTATTAAGCAACTAGATCTCAAAACAGTGCTCCAGGCTTGTGGCTGTAAAAGTTAGCAGTGACATTCTCCTTTTGCAATATTATTTTTAACACATGCCAAGTTAACACAAACACAGGCTAGAAATGTACAGACACACAGTGTCAGATTTCTTGATAAATATATGTTCAAGGCACAACTACAACCATCAATCTTGAGCAAAATCTACTACAGACCACCTAACCAGATTTAAGAATAAAGGACTCTAATGGGAATATGTTAAGAAGAACATTAAATATTGGTAGTGTGGGCAGAGTGAGTGGCCTCAGTCCTATCTGAATTATACCTGTCCAAGCTAAAAATAATATTATGACTCTCCAAGATAACAGCAGAATTACTAAGAACATGGTATAACTCTGTGACTTTAAAATATGAGAGCATCCTTTGCATGTGATTCTAAAAACAAAACACTGGCACTTCTCCAGAACTAATTTAAGCTCAGCATTTGAATATAAATTTCCTTTTCCTTCTCTCAAGAGCATATACAGAGCAAGAGACAGAGTAAGGTACACCACACATTCATTATTTGGATTTGTTTGAAGGACGAATGTTTCTGTAAATAACACTGGATAATGAGGAAAAAAAAAAAAAGCCTACATATAACTAGTAGGTATCATAGTTACTTTTCATGGGTGCGCATTTTTTCATAAGCAAATACAGTCGTATATATTCATTTCATGCTCTCTTACTAGGTAGAAAGCATCAGCATGGCATATTTAGCCACTCTTCCTTATATCAGCAATATTGTTAACAGATACTGTATCTTCACCAAAAACCAGGAACACTTCCCTTAGTTTAACCATTCACATTTTTTTTACTGTGCCAACGTAATTCTAGGACAACTTCTGGATTCAAACATAGATACTCCAAATTCACAGTATCTCATCTCTTAAAAGGACTTGTCTTTTTCTTTATAAGCTGATACTTTCTTCATTATAGGTCAGTTTTTTTGCTACTTTCAAGTCCGTTGTGTTTTTCCAAAAAAAATACTGCATTTAAATCATGCAGTTGCATTGTGTGAGGCTGGCAGAATTAAGACCTGAAACTCATTCGTCATTTTTACTTTCTGAGAACTCAAATAGTTCATAAAAATTAACAGTCACAAGATTCCTGCTTCCTGTTACCTTTGCACTGTTGTAGGATTGTTTACTATAAGAAATTTACAGCAAATTTAAACCTAGAAAACTTTTGTTCAACAATTGCAGATGCAGTGCTAACCTCATTCAGCTGTTACTGTCAGCATACACTCATGTACTCTGTGCACCCACTACTATCAACGAAAATTCCCCTATTACTATGCTGAAGTGTACTTCACTGGACTTCAAAGGAATTATACCAATACTCCAGGGAAAGGTCTGGCCAGCAGACCAGACATGTTTTTACCAGATAATGAAATACACAGAAAGTCTTGACAATAAAAACAGACTTTACCATCTTTGTGATAGTAGGTGACTTCCACTTTCCTCTCCTCTGACCCCAGCAGTGCTTGAGCAATTTGAGCAATATGATGTCTTTTGGTCTCTGGTCCATGAAGAAAATCACAGGTGCAAGGTTTCTGCATGACATCTGGCCTGGAGAACCCGGTCATCTCACAGAACCCATCATTGCAGTAGATGATAGCACAATTCTGCACTCTAGCATTAGCAATGATGAATTTTTTATCTGCAATAAGAGAAAGTGATGCATTTTTTAGTACTCTTTCAACTTTTCATAAAGTGTTGATGGATGGATGGATGCTAAACAACCACTCTTTTCACTGGAATGCCTGAAATGCAGTGATTTTCAGTCATTTTATGTATTTAATTTGATCCACAGGTTTTAAAGCAACTTCAATAAATTTAGAGTATGTTGAAAATGAAGATAGTTGTCTTTTAAGGAAATAAAACCAGTCTGCGCAGTTTTTCTCATAAAACTTCTCAACTTCAATTTTCTTTTCCTTTGTAGTTACAGTGAAACCTAGATGATGAGGAGGAAGGTGATGAGCACTGTCCTGTCAGCCATGACTCCAGAGAAAGTCGTTAAAAAGTTAGTATTTTTTTTTTTTTTCAGTGGGTGAAGGGGATAGCTGTGAATAAGAAGGAAGGGAGTTCTACACAATTGTGGAACTTGGAACTTCCTGTGAAAAAGAACAACCAGCTGAGTCTATTAATTAGGGATTTTAATTGAGTTGAGTTTACAGTCATTGTTTTAGCAAAGCTATCTGAAAAAGAACATCATAATTTTTTTTTTCTTTTCGTGTTTTAAAGTTACACTTATAAAAGAAAATATTCCTTAGTAAGAATATGAAATTGTCATCAAAATCAAAGGTTGTGGCATTTGAAACATTTTTTCACAGTCCACTGGAGCTCTGTACCTTAGTCCAGCACACTTTTTTAAATGCTCACCTGGGAGAAAAGTTTAAAAGTTGTTATTTGACTATTATAACATTTGTCACTGTTTACCACTATAATAACACATTACTCCTAGTTTTATTATAAATGTATTGCTTTGATACATTTATTGTCAATAATGTCAGTTTCTGCTTACTCCAGTCACACTAGTAGTTCTCTCTTTAGAGGGACATGATACCAAGGTAGCAGTGGTTTATATTCAACATACATACTCTACAACATAAAAACTACTCAAGTAGCAACGTTAACTTAGCATTTGGTTAAATTAGGACTACAAAGACTGTCTCTATTTTATTCTCAAATAAAATAAATATTGAATTGCTAATGTGTGTCTAAGTATAAGGAAGTACAGGAGCTAGAGTTAGCAGTAAGGGTTTGCAGTAGACTGATACTAAAAATATGCTAAATATTTAAATACATGTACATATATAAAACTACTGTTTCTAAATGAAATTCATTTTAAGCATCAAGTGTTCCTTCTTACTGTTAACAGTAAACCAGAGTTCCGGCCAGGAAAACCACTTCAGCTTCAGCCTCCTTGACAGGTAGCAAACCGCTGCACTGGAAAAGATCTCAGAGATTCCCTGAGGATGCATTTGCACTGGTCTGATAGATATTTCAGGCTTCCATAAACAAAGCAAATATTTGACAGCTATATTAAAATGCAGTCATGATGATAAGGTAAGAATATTTTCCATTTAATATCTCCTTTGCATATTGTTTGTTTCCTCTAAATCAAAGTCTGCTTGTTCTGCTGTGTTTTGAAAAGACAATGATAATTATCATTAATAATAAAATCAATAAATCTAACCCATTTTCTCAAACATTGTATAGACAAGCAAGATTGTAAACTTTGCGTTACAGCCATCTCTCTAGTTCAGAAAATGGTAAGATATAACTTCTGTAGTTATATAGTACAGATGCAATCAAAAAGAAAAACTGTTAATAGAAATGGGAGGAAAAAAAACAACAAAACAACCCAATAATTCAAGTCAGTAATCTGCATTCTAGATCTAAAACAGCGTTACTCCTGTGACGGATTTCCTCCTCACCTCTGGGGTTTTCTTTCCAAGCGACAAACTTAAAATAGTCTGGAGCTGCTGTCCATTTAGTCACAAGCAGAATCAAACTACTGTAGCAAAATAGATAGAAAGAAAGAACTTACTTTGCCCTTCAAATTTTCGTATGATTGTACCCAAAAATGTATTTTGTGGTGCCACATGGCCTCTGCGAACAGGCATGTTTGTACAGATCTTCGGCTTTCTGTGCACAAGGACTTCTCCAAGGATCTCCTACACGGTTCCAGCTCTGAGCACCGAGCCAGCTACCCTTTGTGAGAAACCATCGTCCTCTGGAGCTCGGAAATCTCTTCCCATTAGCACCACTTCTAGACACACGCTTTTCCTATCGGAGTCAGATCCATCCCCCAGTTCTTTCTTTTTCTTTCTTTCTTTCTTTCCTTGCTTTCTTTTCTATTTTTTTTCCCGGCGGACCGTGGACGCTATTGTCTGGGGCGGGTAGGGGTGGGGTAAAGCAGGAGGAGGTGGGGGAAAGATTACGAGGGTAATCGATCTCTAGCACCAAACATCGCCAATTTTCCAAAGCAAATGGCTGTGACCCGGCAGTTTCCGACGCTGTAGCGATGGTTAGAGGGCTGGAAGACTAATGTTGCTCCGCTGCCAGAGGGAGTGACGTTCCCCCCCTCCGGGTTTCACCACGGCACGCAGCAGCTCGGATTACTCAAGCGTGGCTTAGCGAGAGCCAGCCAATAAATCTCTTCCAAACTCAGCGACAAACAGCGGCATCGGGAAAGAGCTACACCCGGCCCCGCCGCGACGTGCCGCCTCCCCCGCCGCCGCTGCAGGGGGAGCGATGACCCGGGGCGGGGGGGCCCCCACTGCCTCCTCCGGCCCCAGCGGCTCCGCCCGGCCCCACCACCCTTCTCTGGGCTCCCGAACGTGTGCACACCTCGTCTGCGGGTGGGGGCGCTACTGGGGATCAACATGCAGAAAAGGGACCACCGAGGCCCTCGAGATCTGTTCCGTCCTAATGAAAAGGCTTGTCCCTTCCTCCTGCGGCGTGACCCGGGGGAGGTTTTCCCCACGCCCCCATCCTGGCGAGGAAGGGGGAACTCTCGGTGCCGGGGGCCGGGCCGCTGCGATTGCACCCCGCCCGTCGGCCCTGGGCGCCTGTTAGAGGCCGAGGCCGGGGGTCGGACCCGGGACGGGCGCTGTCCGTGGTGCTGAAGCCGCCCGGCCGACGCTCACAGATGCGCCGCTGCCTGCAACTCCCCCCGCGACTCCCTTCCTCTCCCTCTCGGGTTCTGCCACCCCACGCAGGAAGCTCACCGGGGAAGTGACTGTTATTTTAAGCTGTCATTAGGGCTCCCTGCGCTACCCAGCAGGCAGAACAGTGTGTGTTCAGCACAGTGAGGTGATACGAGGAGAGAGCTGAGAGCAGCCATGCGGTGCTGGAAAGGCATCTTCAGGGCAGCAACGGATTCTTAATAAACTCACATGGAAAAAATAGCGGGGCACCTGCTCTCTGTTCTTTGTAATAGGGAGCGCAGGATATCGAGCCGACAAACCACCGCCTCCCACCTGTTCTCCTACAGCATAAGCAGGTGTTTCCTTATTCCCGTGGGTTTTTCTCAGGTGTTGCCTTTGTTTCACTGTTGGCGCGTGTCTTCCTCTGTATCTATCAGGGGAGGGATGCAGTCTGTTGAGTATGTGGGCATATTTCTTAGCTAATTTCATTTAATCTCAATGGAATCATTCTGGATTTACACAACTGTAAATAATGTCTGAAAATAGCGCCTATATGCACATGAATTGTCTTTAAAAGGCTTCATAGTAGTTCACTGTAAACTAAATATAAAGCCTCAGCTCTATTAAGTGGTGTGTAATCAAGTACATAATCAATTTTAAGAAGTGGGCGTTGCTCATTTACAGACGCAAATATTTTAATCCGTATATTCCGATGTATGAATCAAAGGAATAACAATCATATGTTTTCTTTGTAATCATAATATTTAAAGAAGTGTAACGTTTTTGCAGCTTTCTGATCAATGCTGGAGAATGAAATTTTAAGAGAATTTTTACTCGCTTTTAAAATAGTGAAACGTGTATGAGGATGCAGGTTGATTTTTTTTCTTTCTGCTGTTTATCTTGACACCCACGTATTGCCCTGAAAATGTATTGAAGTTCTCACTAACAGCAGCAGATCTAGTGGACCTAGTGAGAGGAGCATATTTATTTTCATACTTGACATAATAACTAACATCTAGTCAAATCTTAATTGCCATCATTCTGATTTTTGTGTAAAGAAATGCTGTTTTTAAAACAGCAACAGAAAATAAATACAGTAAAATTGTGACCTGTACAAAACAACAAATGTTTACTTCCAGTAGTTAACAGTTTGTAGCAAGCTAGGTCAACTGAGGAACCCTAGCTAGGTCAGTTGAGTCCAGAGTCTTTCAGGTGCTTGCTGGCAATAAATAAATAAATAAATTCAGTAATTCAGATCTCACAGAAGTAACATCTTTTCGTGTTGTTTGACCTTTGTTTTCATGAAATAGCAGAAGTCCTCTCCCATTCTGTTTCCTGACATGATAATGTACACTGGGGTCCAAATTTTATTTTTTGTTTAGTTGGTTTAAGAACTGATTAAGATAATCCCAGTCAAAGCAAGATAACTGCTGCTCAAAGAAAAGATCTGAAATGTGCTTTTTGATAGGGAATGAATTCCCAAGAATGGTGGGATGTAATGTCTACATGAGCAATAGGTGGAATCAGAAGGTCTGTCAGCACCATGATTTATCCCCCTGCAGTCCTGTAGATGCTTTGTTGCTCTTGGAGTTTTTAATACTTATTTAATACTTATTTTGCATAAAGCTTTACGATTTTCTGTTGCAAGCCAACAGTGAGAGAAGTGCAAGATGAAAATATCTTAAACTGGGCAAATTACTAACAGAGAATAAAGTGATCATTTGAGAGAATTTACATTTGATTGGGAAATGTATGCATATAAGTGAAAAAGTTTGAATTCATCATAAATATGCCTCTCAACTGTGATAAAAAAAGAGGAGAATGCCACAGGGATCTTTGTTTTATCTCTAAAGTTGTGCAACTGCCAGCTCTGCAAGAGAGCAAAATACCAAGGGAGGGTGTCTCCTGAGCTAAGCTGTATCCAACATGAGTGTTTCTTTGTACTCTGCCCCTCATGGCACTGCCCTAGCCACAGCCCAGCCATGGTTCCCCAGTGAATACCGCTGTTCCACAGCAAAACAGTATATGGCATTTCCTGGTCTCTATTGAAACAGAGATTTCAATGCTTTTGCTGACATTTTAACTACTTTCCTTTCAAGTTCCTTTGGAGAATTTACAGAGGTGTGTGTCTGTAGATATGTTATTGACCTATTTTGACATTTTAGCATTTAGCAATTAAACCTTTTATCTTGAGGAGAGGATAACTCTGGGGAAATATCTATGATCATATTTCCCATCATTTTGGTGAAAAAAAAAAAAAACCCAAAAATGAGTCATTCAGTTTCAGTTCAGTATTCTTATCATCCTTATCTATGCTTTTAACTCTTTGCTGCTCCAAGAGACTCTCTAAGCCTCTTGGAGATGAGAAATGTTCTTTTCCAGCATAAATTATCTTTCTCTGTGTTCTGTTCTTTCTGTTTCATTGTTGTCCTGATTCTAAAGCTTGCCCTCCTGTAGACAAAAGTTTATTAGTGCAATCCCATTTGAATAAATACATTGTATATATATACTACTAAGTCATGATAGTTCTTTTGTTTTATGTTTTTTGTTGTTGTTGTTTTTGCTTGTGGACATTTTTCCATTGTTCCAGCTATCATGACATAACTGTGTTGCTTTGACACCAACATATCATGTGTGAACTGTCATTTATTCATCCATCTGTGCCTCCAATTTTAAATAAGGCTGGGAATGTCTTCAGGGCTGTTGAATGAAATATTGAAACTTTATCTCAGTTCCATTTTGTACTAAGATGGCCTTTGTGATTCCTTGACTGACTTATGTCTCTTAATCAACACCTTGTGTTTTTTTTTCCCTCTCTTTCTTCCTTGTCTTTTTTCCCCCCCTATTTAATGCTGTCTTTCTAAAATTTCAAGTTATAGCACTAGATTTTGTTTTAATTCCTCACAACAATAGTTATAATCACTTATATTATGACTGGCTAGGATGTAGGCACAAACAAAGTATGCAGTTGCCTGGGACAAGGGGCTGCCAGATTACCTCTGTTGGAGAAGATAGATACAGTTGTTTGAACATAATGAGCAGCCAAACAGCAAATCTCTGCTGATGCTACAGAGATTACAGAGTGCATGTGGTGACAGTTGTGGCTGCCAGAATTGGCTCCTTCTAAAAGCAACTTGTCTTTACTTACACTGTGGTGATACCCCTGGACGAGTAAATATTACACCCACGTAGCCTACACAACTGTCTAAATTGCAAAATAGAAATACTTCATTATTAATATTGTTGCAAAATTCACCTTGAAATAGGTCTACTTATTTTATATTGTGGTGTTTTTTGTGTTTTTGTTTGTTTGTTTTGTTTGTTTTTTCATTTTGTTGCTTTCTGAAAGAAAAAGCTTTTATTTCTGGCAAGGCTGTTGATGTCAAAGATACTGCAGAAATGTAATTTATTATTCTATTTGGCCTTAAGGTTTACTTATTTACTGTGTCTGCATATGGGTCTCATTAGTATTCAGGTTTTCTGCTGTCTCAATGAGAGGAAGGATATCAAGTTTTTAGTATCACAAAGGGAGAAAACAAGTGTTCGCAGAGTATTATGCTCTGAAAAGTGATTACAAATTTATTATTAGTTTTGCAGCTAGCTGAATACCTCAGTAGCCATAGAAGATGTATATTATATTTATTTTGGATTTTGTATTATATATTTTATATATAATTCTCTCTTATGAGCTGCAACTTGATGACAACAAGCGCAAAACTTAGAACCGTAGAACCTCTGTGCACTGAATCTTCTAGGCTGATAAAGGTAAGATAACATCATTTGGCAAGAAAGTAAAATAACAGATATCAACTTTTTCTGGAAGGATTCATAAAAAGTTTGTTATTCTAAAGTGTACATTGCTCTTATTACATACTGTGTTAGAATGCCTAGAGATTCATAACCTCATGCCTTAGGATTGCTCTGGAACTACTATGTATAGGTCATGAAAACAGAATTACAAAAAGCATCAATATATCCATCTATTCTATGTCCTGCCAGTGGATTTTTCCCTTCAGTATATTTGCGTTTGTATTATTCATTTAGGATTTAAATTATTCAAGCAATGAGGCTTCCTCTTCTTCCTCTGAGAGACTCTTTCAATATCTCTCTGTCTCACCACAGGGTTTCATTCCCTCATATTAAGCCACAGTTTTGGTGTGTGCTCTTGCTTTGGGAGTTTACATTATTTAGATGCTCATCTGGTTTTCTGGATTCTTGGCCAATAATGGGTGCCTCAGATTACTCCTTGCTGACCCTCTCTGGCCAATTAGGATTGACAGAAATGACCCCACCATGTTCTGTGCCTCTCAAGGATTTTCTAGCTAGATTATAGTGCTATGCTCATGATTCTGGGAGCTGTCATTTCAGAAAGAACATTGTTAATAACTAAGCAAGATATCAAATGTACTTTTATTAATTTATTTTTTTCCTCATGCAATATATAGAGAAATATTAACAGAACCGTTTCATATATCTGTGAATAATAATTCCTTACCAAAGGAAATGGAATTGAAGATAAAACATGCATTTCCTGTAATCTATCTTCCATCATAATATGGGCATAATATTTTAGAATAATAGCTCATGTAAGAACTATCAGAACTAAATCACCTATTTTAATAAGCAGTGTATACCTAATAAAAATGGAGTGAGGTGGGAAAAAAAATTTCTGATATGTGTGTATTCATTGCTAGAGCACGAAAAAAATAAATTCTTGCCTCTAAGTTCTTCATTTAACTCAATCCATCTATTTCTAAAATGACTTATTTGTATGCAAATTCCCACTGCCTTCTCCATCGTGTATTCACAAATTGAGTGATAGAACTATCATCTGTCATGTGAATTTGCTTCCTTTTCTTTCCTCTTAGCTTCTCTGTTGGGTAAACTCAGCAGTTTGGATATCATTTATGTCTGCACATTCTGTGTTGTTATTATTTTTTTTTAATGAAGAGTAATGAAATAGTGCACCTTATACTTGGAGCAGGTTTAAGGTGATTCCTGGCTGCCCACCTAATGCCTGTGAAAAGTACAGAAGTTGTGTAGATCTTTCTGAGCTTGTGAGTTTTATGGTTGCTGAAATTTCTCCTACTTTAGTTGCAGCAGGCATCTAAGGTTTGTGTCCTCAGAGAAAACCAATAGATGAGCTCACCTGAGCTACGATCTTAAGGGTGTATAGGTCCAGTACATTCTCTGCAGGCAGTATTTCCTTTCACAGAGAATTTCAAACTGTTCCATTTCTAAGCAATCATAAATAAAAATGTACATTATCAAAGTTGTTCACATAATTCTCACTCTTCCCAATCAGCTCTGTAAAAATGGTAACTCTCTTCCAGTGGAGTTAACTTCAAAGAGGTTACAAGATGAAGAAGATCATGTTTATTTCTCAGCCTTTTTCCCACTGTTGGACAGTAGCAGCTGAATTTCTGATGGAAGTGGTAGTATTTCCATATAGTGCTAGCTTAGCAAACAGTAGGGTAGCCACAGCTCCTCTTTTTCTTCCTTCTGCCCTGCAGCAACTGACAGTGAAGCATTGCTGAACAGCTGCAGGGAAGAAGGAACAACAGCTGTTCTGAAAGAGTTTGGTTCACATTAGAGATTTTTCTTGAGAGTGACCAAGAGGTAGTGAGTCTCCTTTGGACAATATCAGACTGGATGTGTTTTCAATCAGTAACCACACATAAATTTATTCCTATCAAGGGTTCATTTTAAAATCAATAAAATGCAGTTTTGAAGCATATAAAGTGGTCCCATTTGAGCATCACTGTCTTGGCAGTACAAATTATCCTAGCAGAATTTTATTCTAATAGATAAATATGGATTTTGTTTTGCTTCCCTTCCTTGTGCTGATCTGTTATAATTTAGGATAGATTTCATACCCTTCAACCTAGAACTCCTTGTCCCATGTTTCCCATCAATTTCAACTTTCTGTCTTCCCTACCTAGCTCTTATCTGCTGGTTGTAATTATTTACTTCTGTATTTCAGACTCATTGAAAGAGGGAGAGAAAGAAGAAGTAGAAGGAAATATAAATGGGCCAAAAAAAAATTTGCAACAGAAATTGAGTTTGCTAAGAGGGGAAGAGAGACAGCTTCATAATCCAGCATCAAAGAATACAAGAGAAGACACTGAGACAGGCCAAAAATTATAAAATGGTAAACTTTGTAGCCAAAAGTAAGTATTAATTCAAACAATTTCAGGCAAATATAAAAATTCATTTTAATCAACTCAAACAATAGTTTCAAATTCTTACTCCATCTTAAGTGTTTCTCAAGCGTGTTTATCCTACTATTCGGAAGAATCGTTTGACCCAAAGGCTTTATGGGCTTTAAACAGAGAGCTGTGATTGTAAAAATTCTGGATATTGTATCCCAGAACTCAGCATAAGAAAAATATTCCACTCAGAAGTCAAAGAAATAAAAAATTGTCTGAGACTTTATCTTTACATATATCTCCATACTGGCTTGATGATGATGATTTTTTTCCTCCTAAATATCTTAGTACTTTTAGTAGTATGCTGTATTTCTATGTTAATCAGAGATCCCAGACTATGCTTTTTCATTTTTAGTGCTCTAAACCTTCCTTGCTCTTTCTACATTCTGTTAAAATACTTTACACAGTCACTTCATCTAAATAAGATAACTACAGTTTCTACACTGCACTCACTTAGTCATTAGCAATCTTATTATTAACATATTCTAACAATCAGTTCTCTAGGCGAAGCTTTCTCCACCTGGGATATACACATATATTTTCTCCATACAATTTTGTTTTCCCACATTTGATTTTCAATATTATTCTCCAAATAATATTATTTCTCTATAATTAAGCAGAGTTCAGAATCATATGGAATAATAATTTCTGATACTGTAGTAATCAGTAGTGTTCAAATAGCTATCAATAATACTTTGCATACATCCAGTTCATATATTTCTCTTTCAGTATTTCCATTTTTATTTCATAATATTATAGCATGAGATCATAGACAATTTTATTACAAACAGTGGTGTTTGTCTGATTCATTTGAAGAGACATCCATATCCTGAAACAGCAATTTCTGTCACAGTTGTAGTGTACAAGCTGATCTGCTGTCTCTGCAGATAAAATACATGTAATGTAGGCCACATTTTTAAACCCAGGTGCCTGTCTGAAGCCAACAATTCCAGGATTGTGTTGATGCAGCTGCAAATGAATGGCTACATTTTTCATTAGCATTAGGAATTGCAGTCAATAACCCTGCAGAAGCCAATATGAAGTCAGGTACTTGGCAAGTGAGAATTTTGCTCATAATCTATGAAGACAGTGAGAGATGACATATTGTTTTTTTTGAAAGGGTCGTTTGCTGTCTAAGATGGATTTTATTACAGTAATCTCTCCTGGATTTCTTCTCTCCTCCATTATGTCTATTTCACTGTAATATAATTAAGACATACATTGTCATTTTCCTTCTTCCAGAGTTTCCAGCACTCATCTACCATTCAGTGTGTAAGGTTTTGGCAGGATGAATAATGAAAGTCAACCTTTCTGCTTATAAGAGTAGTAAAAGCACTTCTGTAACCAAAACATACATTTATCAGATTTTGCTCATGAACTTATCATACAGATTTCTGTAATCCTTATTTTGCTATTTTCTAGTTATCCTTTATTTTCAAGTTATTTAGTACAGATGCATATTAGATCACATTATAGATTATTCTATTGCTGGTTATTATAATTTTTACTATTTATTTACTGTTTATTTTCATAGTATAACAGCCAACTATTCTGTTTTATTTTGAAGAGATCTTCTATACATCTTGTGTCACTCAAAGCAGTCCCTCAGAAGCTCTGGTTTAGTTCTATAATTAACTGTTCACAAGGGTTTTGGAAAGGCTAGTTTCATAATTCTTCAAACAACAATTGCAGAATCATAGAATCGCCTGGGTTGAAAAGGACCTTAAAGGTCATCTAGTTTCAACCCTCCTGCTGTGAGCAGGGTTGCCAACTACTGGACCAGGCTGCTCAGAGCCACATCCAACCTGGCCCTGAATGCCTCCAGGGGTGGGGCATCTACAGCCTCCTTGGGCAACCTGTTCCTGTGCGTCACCACCCTCTGAGTTGAAAACTTCCTCCTAATATAATCTAAATTCCCTGTATCTCAGTTTAAGGCCATTCCCCCTCGTCCTATCACTATCCACCCATGTAAACAGCCATTTCCCCTCCTGTTTATGCACACCCTTCAAGTACTGGAAGGCCAGAATGAGGTCTTCCTAGGGCCTTCTCTTCTTCAAGCTAAACAAGCCCTGTTCCATCAACCATTCTTCACTGGAGAGGTGCTCCAGCTCTAAAACAAGATACAAACCCATGTGCTATTTAATTTATATATGTATCCATACTGATCTGCATAATTCAGAACTTTCAGATCTTGGCAAATCAAGGGGCAGATTCACATGTAAAACTTTACTGCTTCTGAAAACATTGGTCTTACAGTCTTTTTTCCTTCAATCCAGAAGGAACTGAAACATGAAAACAAAACTATGAAATCATAGTCAGTATTGTCAGGATTTTGGCATTTTGATTTTTTCTTTGTAAAACCTGATTTTTTTTTCCTGTTGGAACTCTGACATTTTGGGAAGTGGATATTTGGAATCATAGGGCTCCTTTGAGGGAGAAACTGCCATCAGCTCAAAGACTAATGATTTCATTGCACTCACTTCTGAAATCTCAAGACTGCTGTGATTTGCTCAAAGTGAATATCAATTTTCAGACCGTGTCAAAGTCCCTGGTCTATATTTGAGGATAACATAAGCCAAATACATCTTCAGTTTGGAATAAAGTCCCATGTAGTGGTACAATAGTCCTTGCTCTACTAGTGATTGCCTGGAAAGGCCATGCAGTCCCCTTCCTCAGGAGTTCTCAAGGCCAGACTGGATCAAACCTGGATCAAACAGCCTGATCTTGCACCTCACCACTTTGAGCGCGAAATTGCACTATACTAAACTTTACTGCAGTCCCCTTACAACTTCATTATTATGTGTAAGTATGATGCCATGTTTGATTTTTTCAGATATACTAGGATTTGCTTTGTGACTGTTCAAGAGGTATAAACTCTGCTGCTTGTACTTTCTGCCTACAGCATCTTCATGCTGACCGCTCATGGCTTCCTGAAGAATTTGGATCTATTTCTACCATTAACTGAAGTTCTTGCATTGTCTATCATCAATGCTATGAATGTAGGTCCTGACTTGAGGTGTTCTATAAGTTTATACATTATTGATTAACACATTAAAAGGCTGTCATGCATAGGTATGCTAGCAAGATAGTAGTCTGTGATATCTGAAACCTTTTCAGACTAAACATTAAGTATAAAAACACAGACTTTCCTTGTATGTTTTGTATGCTTTTAATAGCAGCCTCATTTCTCTTGTCCCTCAGAGACTTTCTATCTCAGCACTGCTTTTCTCTAGTGACAGTTAGATGTTTTACATTGTTATTCATTTACCTGTCATAAAATATTTTCTAGTCTATACTGCTCTCCTTACACTCAGGCAATAAGGCCTTTATTTCCTCCACAGCTCCTTTGAGGTAGTATAACACGGGAACTTGCTGATCCTTCTCAGAGGTGGAAGATTATAACCACTGTTTGGTTACCAGATTTCCCTCTTCCTTTTTTATTCAGTTTCTCTGTCCTCAGCACTGACATGTTTTTCTTTCCAGTAGTCGTGTGAGCAGGCTAATTTGAATAACCTCTATAGAGATAATACACAAAGAGTTTGATTTAATTTTGCTTTAATGTTATTATATGAAATGTAATTTGATCGTGAGTAGTACAATCACAGTGCAGATGGAAAGTATTAGGTGTATCTTACTGCCTGGAACATTTAAGCACTCTACTTTTAATTGGCCTTCCTCTGTCTTACAGTAAAAAAAATTACAATGTTGCTGTTAGAGAAAAAAGACAATAAACCAATTTAATTCTAGTTCAGTTTCTGTGATAAGAAGTAGAGGTGAATGCACCAGCCAATGCCCAAAGGAAATGGAAGCATGGACAAATAAACAATAGCCAAAGTTTGCACCTCCAAATAAGTTGAATAGGTTAAATAGTTATAAGGGAGCAACTTATTCATATCTGTTCTTTTTATGAAACAAAACCAGATTCAGCTTCTTTTCATCCAGCACTTTCTGGGATGAATGTCTCTTTTTTCACTTGCATTAGACCTACTTAACTTAACTTAAGGAGTGTGTTTTGTGCATTTTTATTTTTATTTTATTTATTTTTTTGTTAACATTCCACAACAAAAAAGAACCCCTGGAAGTGAAAATGGAAATGGAAGAGGAAGACAGAAATTATCAATATTCTGTTTTGTATTAAAATTTATAGACTTATAACTGCTGATGGTTGAATGCACACACCTTCTTGGGTGAATTTCAAGCAAGTCAATTAATATCATTTAGTAGAACATACCTACTAAGCTAAAACAAAATTGCACATTTTTTTTCTTTTAATCTAAAAAGAAAGTGGACATCTGTGATTATTAGAAAACTTCATTAATTATGAATCCAAGCACGTATGCAGCATTAAAATCCTCCTGAAATAGTTCACACTTGAGACAGATCGTGGGATATGTTAATCTGGTAGTGAAGCCCTGGCTTTTAAACCATCTGCTTTTCCTATGTAAAAAGGCCTATGGAAGGACAGTGGTGTTATAGTAATGTATGACAATCACTGCCAAACAGCATGTCTAGTTCAAGTCAATATACTTTATCTGAGAAAATGTGAGGAAAAGAACAAATGAAGTTAGGGTAATATGTCTTTTTAGGCAAAAATAATTATTGCTTCAAATTAAAAGAAATATAGCATTGTATGTAATTGATTTTGTCAAAGATTACATTTTATTTCTTTTTTTGCATTGGGATCTTTTAAATCTCCATATATATATCATATCTCATATATAAATAAGAACAAATTTGCAATCAGTTCTGTGTTTAGTGATTAAAGGACATTTTTAACATCTGCTATCTTTAGCACTTACTAGGCAGAGAATTTAGTTTTACCTTCTTTTTTTTACCTTATGGTGTTCAATACCTTTCTATTGTCTGTGTGTTTTCTATATAAATCACAGTTGATGAGTTAGATAGGATTCTGATGTGTACTTTTATTTTTCAGTGGTAGAAAATTTTTCAAAGACAAAAGGATTTGGTCTTTTTATGTTCATAAGTTTTTACTTCCATTAGCTAAATTCTTGTGAGACTAGTTCAGGAAGAGAAAGAAAAATAATAGGGCTGTGTTTTTTGTTGTTGTTGTTGTTGTTGTTTTTTGTTGTTGTTTTTGTTTTTTCATGAAAGAGGAAAGTTGTGTTTTCTTTAGGGAATCTTAAACTATAAAAATCTCTCAGAAACTATCAAATTCCCATAGGTAAATATCCCTCTTCTCACCCACTTTCCCTCTCTTGATATATCAGTCAGATTATAACAAGAACCATTCAACTTTCTCACTACTCTGCACTCATGTAGCCTCTTGCAGACTGTGTTTAGTTTTAGATTTTATTTATATAATTTTTTTTCTGATTCTTTTTTTCTTAAACAGGATATAAACCGGCCAATGTTTATATATCTGCATGTATATATATATGTTACTGTAGACTACTAACAAAATTCTCAGCAAGCGTGCTTAAGACAGATTAATACATAAAACATACTAAGCACACATTAGTCTTCCCTGTAGCCTACTGCTGCTTAAACATTTCAATACTGCAAAACAACAACTTTAAATCTCAGATTACTCTCCCCTTCCTAGTGAATTGTAATTGACCCACTTATATTCTTTCTTTCTAGATAAGTCTGTGAATTAGGAGTAATTCTATTGAAGTCAATACTGTTGCAAAGAACAGAAGAATTAGGGCCATAAAGGCTAAAAATTCTTGCCCAATCCTGGTGAAATGAACAGTCTCTTGTTAAATGGGATTAGAGATTAACTGGTTTAACTCAAGGTAATAAAAAGAGACCAAAAATGGTTTTTAGCTTACAGCAGTAACGAGACATCTACTACATATTTATGACAGTTAAGCCCAGTTTTTAAAAACTTGCTAGCCAGTTTTACCAAGAATCTTGGTACCAGTGTAGATACCTATTTGTTAAGTTCAGAGTAAATATAATAATCATTCTCTGGTCCTAGGGAGTTCTGTCTTTAAAATGACATGAATAGCATGAAGTGACATGTTTTTTCTCTAATAGAAGAGCCTATCTAAGATGGCAGTGAGAGAGTGAAGACAGTGCCTAATAAGACCTTAAAGTTTTGTTTCATTTAGTTTTTGTATTTTATCTACATTTTCAGCTTACTTGTGATTTGTCTTTTTCTATAACTTGAAACAAATCAGCAGTTTACTAAGAACAATTACAATCCTTTTTCGTCCGTAGCCCAAACACAGAACAGTAGAATTAGATACAGATATCTGTCTCAAGGACAGCATTTACTATGTACATTCAGCCTACTTTTGGACATACAATCACATATTTTTTTCAGTGTCACCATGTTGTTATTATATTTGCATTTGCTTTCAAGCTAACCATACTACATAAGCAAAAACCTACAAGTTACACAGTAATTAATCCTTGAATGACAGAGTAACTATAATTATGGTCACAGGAACAAGTAATCTACAAGAACATAATTACTCTGGGCTGTGTTCATCAGAAATCATCCATGAAAGCCTGTGGCAGCTACTGAAGGTCACGGATCATGGCTCAGTCAGGCTATTCATTTAAGCTTGGCCAGCTTTGTGTGTTCTCTCCTCACCTTTTGAACACAGTTGTATGCTAAGCATTGTACACTTGGCAACAGTAATGATTACTGTCCTACTTCTAAACCTTTCCCTAAGTCAACAGGCCCTAATGTGTCCTACTGACAAAATATTTTGTCTCCAAGTACAGTTTATGAACAATTTATATTGTGTGTGTGTATTCCTATAAGTTGTCTCCTGCCCAGATTTAACATTGACTGAAATTGTAGAATCATAGAATGGTTCTATTCTTTGGTTCTAGAACCATAATTTGAAGTGCAATTTCTCGTGGACAGTTTGCAATAAAAAATTTACATAAAACATGCAGCTTATAAATGTTCTTATCTTTATATCTGGATTTGGTTACACGAAAGTCTTAATCTTTGGATAGAACACCATTAGTGTTTATGTTGGTGCCTTTGCTGGAATCCATCCAGCCTACCTAGAAAAAGGGAAAAGCCTTACCCTGACATCCATAATTCTTTAGCTAAATCTAAGTCTGCCTTCAGATCTCATCTGGTTTTGGAAATGGCAATAGCAGATCTTAAGAAGAGGGCCAGACTACAATAATCAACTACAAACTTCTGTTTGAAGTTGATTATTTAGTATTGTCCTCAGAGGTGCATGGATACATACAGGCTATTCACATGGTTGGTAGGTTTTCCATCAGAGCTCATTAATGTACTGCAAATATCTCAGATTCTGACCTCTTTTAAATGTGTACCAGTTGGACTCACAAAACCGGCACCAAAAGCATTGACAAATAACATACACAAATAACATGGGCAAACAGAGGATCTGGCTTCGAGCCCAGCTTTGGAACCATACCTGCATAGCGGTAGAGATTTAGTTTAAAAGATTTAGACCCAGGATTTCTTTGAATTATAAACTTGGTCTTGTTACATTGATGTAACTTGAGTTAGGTCCAGGTATGCTGACTCCCCTGACATAGAGAGCATATTCCTTCAACACTGATTTTGAATCCTCAGCTTTAAATAGAAATCCTATTGATGGAGGGAAAAGCTGCTATCAGATTGCTATGCTGTTTGTACAATCTATTTGCTGTAAAATGGAAAATGACCCAGGGAAATGAATGTGCTATGCAAGTCTTGGTAAGAAATCTCCAATAGGAAATGTTTATTTAAAGACAAATGTATTTCCTGCATGAGTGTCACAGATTTTAAAAAATCTAAAGCATATTTCTGCTTTGGAGCTGCCAGCTGAATGTGCTGTCCTTACTAATGTGAAGGCAATCCCGAAGAGCATGTTGACTAAAATCCTATCATGTTTATATCACGTCTGCTGGATGTTTACACTGTTAAATGGCATGTACCCAGAAACATAAAAGCAATCAAGCAGTGATAATTTAACATTTTGGAATGGTGTTCGTAGGATCTGTTCTTAAATGCAAGGCAGTCAGTCACTAACTAAAAGCATGAGAGATACATTGGAAGGAATAAATAGAGAATATGAAGAATTTAATTTTTATATTAATCTTGCTTGTGAATAGACTCAGTTCACTAAACAAATCACAGCAAAAATAATTGTACTGCTGTGGAAGGTGTGAATGTTTTAGTTTTCATGACATTATTTTTATTACTTAAGTTTTCAAGAGAAAGAATCAAGCTGATAGGTCTAGCAAGGTTGTTTCCATCACTTACCTGGGCCAGAATAATTTAAATCTTTCAGGTACTTGCTAGTAAGTGTTTGTGTGTGACCCGGATTTCTTTTCTTCTTGGTGCCAGTACAACTTTGGTCTTGGTTCATATCAGCATAAACTACTGCAGATTGGAAAATAACCTCTCCTCCATTTTTTCTTTCCTTCCTCCCCCCCGCACAGAAAATGTTCTGTGGCATTGATCATATTTTGCAATTTGAACATTTGTAAAGAAACGGTTCAAATACTTTATTTTCTATAAGAACACTAAGAATACAAAAGGAGTTTTCTGCTAATGCTCTAAAAATACAGCAAATAGCATAGTCGAATATGAGTAAGAGAATCCTATTCCTTATATCATCCTATTCCTATTCCTTATATCATCTATCTGTAGAGCTTAAGATTAGCTAGTGCTAAATTGAAAACATAGGGGACATGTTTACATTTCAATTTTGATCACAAGATGTCTGTGTAGCAATTGAATAAGTGAAAACTAAGCTGTGCATTTAGAGTATTTCACAAAAAAGGAAGTGTAGAAACACTGGATAAAAATAGACAAATGGGAATTCCCTAGGTACATGAAAAGAATATGAGGGAAAAAAAGGTAAAAATTGCCAGAAGGAACATCATGCACATAGGCAGGTAAAAAATTAAATTACTTTTACAGACTGACATAAGCTGTAAGGAATTCAGTTTTATTCTGTGGTGTCAGATACTGCTGAAATGTTCAACACCATAGAAATCAATTGCAAACTGTGACTGATTAAGGATTTAAAGGGATTATAAACATTATTCATGCTCTTCTTTCTTTTGTGGCCACCCAAATTGGCAGAAAATCAATTTCTTACTGTTTGAAACTCTAAAATTTGGAAAGATATTTAAAGAATAGTTTTTTAAAAGTGCATGCTTTCTAGAATAAAAGATCACAGAGATGTTGATTTCAACAAGGCTGTGTCAGTTTACATTATTCAGATACAGGACCCAATCTTTTAACCTTTATTGAAAAGTAAAACTTTGGAAATGTGGCCACATGAAATCTGATGTAGTGTTAATATTCATAAAGACACTGAAACAAGTATGTAATTTAAAATGCATAAGCATATACTCCCCACATATGAATCATTAGAAGACAGAAATTCAAGAATTTCAGGACTATAGCTCTATGTTTCCATTCACACTAAAACATGATTCCAGCCAGATCTTTGCCATAATGTCTTTAATATCCAGTTTTGGATTAAAGCAAAGCAATTTTCATTTTTTGATGGGTTACCAGACATGGGAACTATATGGGAACTGTATTAAAGTTCTTCATTAAATCTGTATAAATATTTCTTTCTTCTGATAGCAAAGAAAAGCTGAAATGTTGTCTTTGATAAAAAAAAAAAACAAACGAACAACACAACAACTTAATGTGCTAGCTATAAAGAGGTAAGATTCCAGGGCACCACTGCTTTGGGGTGTTAACTTTGACATCATGGTTTCAGAGGCTGGCACTAATAGCTTCCAAAAAACCTGGCCTTTCCCACCTCTGTCACCTTGTTTTGCTCCTGTGCCGCCTACTCCCTTATGTCAGCAGAAATGTTCACACAATCAGTCCAGGTTGAAATCAACCTAGAAAAAATAGGTGCTGGAAACTTTCTATTTTAGAAGGAATGCCAGGTTATGTACACTTAAAATAACCGTGTTACTTGAAAAATATGAGTAAGACACTGGGAAGCTCTCACGGACCCAGCAGAAGATAGTCTCCTCTCTGCTGTGTCCAAAATCAGGTAAAGCTTCCTCACCTATTTTGTTTCCCTGACCTGCTGAGTTGCTGTAGCTGCTTGTGGTAAGCATTAGAACTAGGAAGGCTTATTTCTTCCTCCAGTTCCTTGAAAGAAAGACTCTTTTGTATGCCTTCTGCCTTTATTAGGACCAAAAACCTCTTTTTGGGTTGAATTGAAAATATAGCACAGAGCACCCTGAACTAATTCCTCTTAACCCTAAGTGTGCAAACAGATTTTATGATATGTTCTTCAAATGTCTGCAAATAAGATAATGATACTGTTGGTTGGAAAACACCCATTAAACAATTTTGAGCAGAAAAAAAAGTGAATAATACATCAGACAGAAAGTAGTTAAACATAACAGATTTCTGTTTTTTTCTGTTTTTTTTTTTTTTTTTTTTTTGTCTGGCAGGGTATACTTACAAGTGGTATTTCTTGTGGGATTGAAGCTAGAAGAGAATTTTAAAAAGAATGATTGTAGAATACTTATTCAGATAAAAGTAATGTGAGTGTCACCTGCTCTGAATTACTGCCTGACCTCAGATTAGAAAGTCAGATTAATATCATCTAACTGTGCCACATAGAAAAATTGTGTAACTGGATATTAATTTACTTTGGAAAAGAGCTGGGGGAATACTTAACGTCTGTTCTGTAGACTTGACAGGTAGGTGAGTTGGTTAATTAAACAAATATTTGTAAATAATTTTTCAGAAATTGTCAGGAAAAGAACATATTGGCTCTTTTATTTGATGAGTATTCTGTACACCAAATTTCTGGAACTTGAAAAATATTAATAATTTGTTCAGTGATTGATGGGAGAATAAATACTGACATTATTATTTGACTAACTCTGACATAATGAAAAGTCTTTCAACAGTCTTGGTTATCACTAACAAAGAATAAACTATTTGTAACCACAAAAATGGGGAAAAAAATCATATGTATATTTATAAAACCCAAGATACTTAGTTTCAAATCCAAATCATTCTGCATAATCTTTTTCCTTTTCTCCTTCTTTATTGGGCACTAGTTCAGATAATGTGCTTTTTCCATGAAGGATTATATCTGTCAAGGGATGTGACAGCAAACACTTAAAGGTCTAAGAATTGCCAGAGTTCATGTGAACTTACGTATTGTATTTGAAACTTGTTAAGAAATATGTTTATCTAGTAATGAAGAAATTTGGACATGTCACGTGCTTATAACCCTGAAGATGTAGTTGTCCTCCAGATGAAAATTCACATTCCCATGTCTTGAGATTTCTCCACCTCAAAGTACGCCAGCTCTCATGGTTTAGGATCATCTGAAATAAGCTCCTGCAAACGTAGCTGCCCTGGTTCCTCATATCGAGGTTGGTTTTCTTTTTTCTATATTGTGTTTTAAAATATAGTAATAAAAAATAAAAATTCAGCGATGCCAGGTATTTACCAATCTAGACTTTTGTAGTGACATTTTTATTCCTTCGTGGCATGGAAGAGTAGAAAACAGTAATTGTAGATCCTGACCTCAGTTGTCCTCCAATTAACAGTGAAATAGAAACGTGACTGCATCAAGAAACAGTCTATGTCCACTCCTTTATGTATAACTTATCTCCAGTGATGAGTTATTATGACTTACTGTGTGGTCTGCCAGTTCACCTCTCTGTCAAATGCTCTCCTGCCTCTAAGGAAAAAGGAGACTGCTTAGTATAACCACTGCCCATAGAAGAAAACAGATGGCTTAGAGTAGGTGAAGAAAATTCACATCCCAGCTTTTTTGATGTAGCATATGCAATAATAATGTGGGAAAAGTGGCTGTGCTGATGTGCACAGTCCCACTCATATTTCTCATGTGTCTGAGCCTCTTAAGACATTGGTTTTGGATCTGACACATCTGCACTGTTCTCTGCAGCCAGTGAAACCAAAGGCCAGTTATGTTCCTGTGCATTTGTATTTCATATTAGGAAAATGAGTGTATTTAAAAATGAAGAGGGATTCAGATATCCTAGCAAGTAGTCTATGGCAGTCTTGAGAGGTTTTTTTGAATGTTTTATTTTGTTTTAGTGAATGCTTGGTAATTACCTGGAAAATTAATGCAGTACCTTTGAAGTTAAATGCTCCCTGCCTAAAAGTGAATATCTGTGACCTTCAGAAAATGATTCTGGTGTCTTTTAATGGTCTCTACAAGGGGGATGCCATCTTTTAGACTTCATAAAAGCTATTAAAATCTCTACAAGGACAGAGAATCAACATTTTTGACTATTATTATTCAATGGCTTTTAAAGCCTTTACTGTGATGAGAATAAACAGAAAATTTAAACTGCTCCTGTATAGGCTTATATTCACTGGTTTCTTAATCTCTTGAAACAGGTAGTAATTTTAATTTAAATAATTTAGTACGCAGGTTACTGTGAAATCTATATCTGAAATCAAAATGATTAAATCTTGCCTATCTCCAAGCATTCAAAAGGATGAATTAAAATCCAAAAAGATAAGCTTAGCTTAAAAAAAGAAAAGAAAAAAAAAAGAAAAAAAAAGAAAAAAAAAAGAAAAAAAAAGAGAAAAAAAAGAAAAAAGGGGGGGGGGAGAGAGAGAGAGACAGGGAAAGAAACAAGTTAAAGAAACACAGATTGATGTTTATGTTATTTTATTACTTTTCTAGCATTCTATATGATGAAATTTTCACTACTGGTATGTTTAATTACATTTAGCTGTCATAATGTATCCAGCGCTCTGATATTTTAAAGTTCTTTGCATATCATGGACTTCAAGATTGACCCACCTCCCTTTTTTTTTTTTTTTCCATTTGCTCTTTTATCAATACAGATTTTGCATTTTTGTTTTCCATTTAATAAAAAATAGTCTTCTAGCGCATGAGGATTTTAAAAATAAGTAGAATGTGTTGAAGAAATTGTAGGAAAAAAAAAATCTTAATGACATGAATAACCCTTTTATTTTATAAAAATGTTACTTGTCAGAGGTGCCATTATGACTGAATTGGTCAATATAGGTTATGCCTGCTGATTGCTTCCTTACATTCCTGAAGGTCTTTGCATTTAAATGTATAAATGTGTTCTAAAATTTGTTTGCTTTGCTGGAAAACATAGCAATGAGACAACTTCCCCAGCTGGAGAAGTTACTCTCCAGAAAAAACAATATGTATCTCCAGAATTGAGTGGCTTTTCTCATTCTCACAAAGATTTTCCTGTCCTGTGTTTATTTATGGTGTCCGTTTTCTTGCATCAGAACCTTCAATCCAGACACCTTTTGCTCCTTCATCTCAAATAGAAGTAAGGAAAATGAAATGGCACAGTAAGACAGAGTCAGTGATTTGCTTTCCATAGCTTTAAGCACTTTCTCTGCAGAAAGGACAGAGATTCCTGAGCTGTATAAGCTGAACTTCCAAGCAAATATTGTTCAACGGGTGGTAGTCAACCAGAAATACTGTAAAACCTTCCTAAGATATGAAGAAGTGTTTCTGAATCACAGAATACACCTGAACTTTGAAGAGACCATTGAAGTTCATAATGTCCAAGCACACTGCTCAAGCAGGGCCACCTAGAGTATGTTGCCCAGAAATGTCATGAGAGCTTTTGAATATCTCCAAGGATACTGACTCCACCATCTTTCCAGGCAACCTGTTCCAGCACTTTGTCATCCTCACAGTAAAAATGTGTTTTCTGATGTTGAAATGGAACCTCCATATTCCAGTTTGTGCCCAGTGCTTGTTTTCTCTGTGGTGGGTACCATGGAAAAACATTGTAACACCATATTTCTTCTCCTTTGGATCTAACATGTGAAAGAATGGATGTTCCCTTTTAAATCATGTGTGCCATCGACTGCCTTGTTGGTAGCTGTGGCTTTTTAATTATCTTACCCAAAAAAGGCTGTTTCCATATGTAGTTCTACATTCACTATTGTATTACTTCTGAGAAAAATACAGACTCTAGCAGGTCCCAGGTGGGGATTTATTATCCCAAATCAAATGAGGAAAAACGCTGATAAATTCAGAAATATTGACAAGCAAACACCATCCCTATGCCATACTATTTTCTCATGTGCTTCTCTGATAATCATCAATTGGGCCAAAATCAAATATTCAAAATAGAAAAAAGATCTGATTCCATAGAGTGGCATCGCTTAGAGGAAGAGATGACAGTACATCACCCTAACCTGGTTGCTTCCCTTTGCCAGTGACTTGTTTATTCTTGTTTTGAATAATTAGAGTGCTGGAACTTCTGATGCTTTAGAGAGGAGATGGTCCCTCACCTGAATACAGCTCTCTCTTCTGATAAATTTTCTTCTGATTTTCACACTCCTTTGTACTAGACTAGATGATCACATTTTCTTCCTTGTTAATGCCTTTTGGTATCTCTAAGCATTTATAATGTGTCCAATTAGTTGTATAATGGCAAGCTATACAAATGCTGGGGGAGGATCTTTTAAATGTAAAATGGGAACTAGGCATTGATTTTCTGTAAAAGCACAGCACTTAACTGCACAACACTCTTCTCTCTCCTGGGTCAGATCCAGTGAGGATTTAGGCACCTAAGACAACACTTGGGTAGATGGAAATTATCTAAATCCATTCAGCCACTATTTAACCTTTAGAGAGCCTATATTCTATAAGGAACTCCCTATTCCATCCTAAAATTTTCAAGCACTAAAACTTGTGCTTCTGTGGTTGCTCAGTCCAGCTGAAGTCTATCTAGTCATCTTATGCAAGTCTTCCTTCCTCCCCTCCTCCCTTCCTCCCTCCTTCCCTCCCTCCCTCCCTCCATTCCTTATACAATTCTGCTCTGAATTTATATATTTTTTTCCTGAATATTTCATCTAACATTATCCAGTCATTATTACTTGGTGCTTTTGATCTTATTTTGATATCTTTTTCTGTAGCACTTTGTGCTTTTGTAGTATATCTACATGATATTGAGTTATAACAGAAATTGAACAGTAGTTTATGTACTTGTTTGTTTTGTACTTGTATTACACTAAAAAATTTTTATTATGCTAGAAAATTCTTACTCAGCCGTGTTATAAATGTCTGTCTCCACAGATTTTTCTTTCTTCTGACAGATATGTCTTTGAAATGGCTTTTATTTTAGACTATTAACTTTTAACTTTTAAGTTTAATCATAATTGTTTTATTAATAGACATCTCCTCTCTCTAGGTCAATATGTATACAATTTTTTTTTCCTATAATGATTTTTTTTTTTTTTACTCATTAGAAGTAAAATGCAAATGCTTATCTTTCTCTGGATAATCTTACACAATTATGTTGCATTTTGACATATCAATAATCTTTACTCATGATCTTAGTCTGTCTCCTTCATGAAAGCTACTTCAGGTGTTACTTGATGAGGTGCTTTTTAAAGGGCCTTTTAAAATTCAAATATACTGTATCAACTGTCTCACTTTCCTCTATTTACACTGTAATTCCATTAGAAAAATGATCAACTTTGATAAAAGTTATTGTTCACAAGCATATTTGGAATATAGCTTATAACATAATAACCTTGCTAAGCCAATAGTGTTTTCAAAGACACTGTTGAATACTGGATGAAAAAAAACCTGAACTTTTGCAGTGGGAATGTTGTGGGCAACAGAAGACTAGCTAGTTTACAATGCTTAATTCAAAGTACAGCTGTTACTGTGTTATTACTTTGTCAGGGCTCATCAAACAAATATTTTGAATAGAACTGAGTGTCTGGGCTGTTTCCAGAAAGCTCAATTTGACTGATTGGTATTACTTATTGATATATGATTATTTTCATAAGTCATATTTCACCAGCAGATATAAGCAAGTCTCATTCTTTAGGATTACTTTTCTACAGAATGGGGATGAGTTTGTCTTTCATAACTCTTCCAAAACATCTGAGGATCAGCAATGTACTTGCACACAGTGGACAGTGTGTTATGGATTAAGCACTGTTATTGTTATGAGAACTAGTTGTTGGCTGTTTTGTTCTTTCAGACAAAAACCTCTGTGGTGACTTCTTGTTAAATCATTACTTTTCAGTAGATAACACTGAACTGAAATCTCCATACCAACGTAGCATGAAATCCTGTCTGTAATCAGGAAATAATTAGAGTTGGTTATTGGGTCATTTTTTTATACAGAGTCCTTTCACTATGTGCTGTAGCATTTGTCCTTCAGTCATTTTTGTTTCCTTCTTAAGAAGATGATCCTCCTCCAGCAGGGGTCAATTAAATCTCTCTATTTACCGTGAAGTAAATGAAAAACAATCCCCTCAGAAATCATAAAGGCTATTCTTTCTTTATTCTCCTGCTGCTTCTACGGTTTTGGCCCTTCATAACTCTTCTATTTATTGTTTCAGTTTGCAACTGTTCCCTTATGCTGCAGCTCATTGATTTTGCTTCCTTCTCACAGTAGCTTTATTACTCAAACACTGTTTTCCTTTGCAGAAAGGAAAGAGGTATTTTGCTATGCAAACAGCTTGACTGTTGAATTTGATACAATAGTAGTCATCAGCCCTCCTTCAGTGAGGTTAATATCCTGCAAACTCCAGCTTTAGCCTACCATCATCCACTCTCATGTCTGTGGCTTATGAGGGGATCACATTTTATTTGCTGGACTTATCAGAGTTTTCTTCTTCTGGTAATTGCCTGACCTGCTATGATTGCTGTTTGCAGTATTTACTGACTCGCAGATCTTTTTTTGCTTACTTTGTCTTTGCTCATTGTTGTCAGTAGAGGCTCACTGACATTTTCTTTGACCAGTGCCCACACACAGACCTTTCAGTAAAACTATCCATATCCTAATGAAGGGCACTCTGTAAGACATGTAGTTTGTATAGCATTCAGGGGAAATATCTTAAGATTAATGATATGTTTTATGTGGTAGTGTACTGGTTTTACAACATATTTAAACCAGAAAACATTTACTTTCTTTTATATCCCATGACAGTAATATGTTTTTGTTACAAAAACAAAACTGAGCTAATTTTACAGCTTGTGAAATGAACAAAACTTGCTTGGAATACCCCTCCTCCTCAAGATTAATTTTGTTTCAGAATATGCTTATGTTTATTCTTGTACAGCAAAATGCAAAGTAAATGCCATTAGTGCCTTTACACACTGTGCTCTCTGCAATTTGAGCTTAGCAGCAACAGACTTCAGCAATAAGTGGCCACATAGTGAGATGAACAGTTATATAACCAAATACAGTAATTGGATGCTATTAATGAGATTTTGGGATAACACCATTTTTTAGCCCCAGACATAGATTGCATTTTATAATCTCAATTAATGCTATATACACTGTTTTAACAATGTATAATTATTTTCCTAGGAAATCTCCAGTAACTTCCGGTGACACTCTATGGAGTCCTTGAAACAAGGGCCTTTCTGATTTACCCTGACTTGCAAAAGTACCTGAAATTACGTAGCACAAATATTGATTTTTAGCCTGCACCTCTGCATATGGATAAGTTAAAACTTGTGTTACCTTGTAGGCAGCTCTTACAAAAATGGTCCTATTTTTCAGGTTTTCAGAGTCCTATTTTTTTTCTTTTTTTTTTCACCCCGTTTCTGTGAATAAGTGCTTATATATCTAGAAAGGGTTGGCTTCTTTTATCACACTGCTCTGATACACTGACTGGCCAGGAGCCAGACCAGAGCAGAAACAAGCACCTGTTCATAGTTCACTTTTCCTCGCTATCAGCATACAGAAGTGAAGAACCAAGAGCTGAGCTAGACCTTGCTCCAGACCCTGATCCTTAGAGCATTAACCAGCACAACAGCCCTCATTTATCTCTCACTGATGAGCTCAGGAATTGATCTGGAATTTTTGGTGGGTTAAAAAGACAGCTCCAGCATCCACCATGGACAAATAGCAGAATGTGCAGCAATGTAGGAAAGTGAGGCTTCCACTGAAAGCCATGGCCTGGCTGTGTGAGTGTGAGCACAATGTGACCTGATTTTCTGGGTAACTGCAGTGCTCCAAATGCAGTCAGCAGGAGCTGCAGGTGCTCAGCACTTTGGAAAGCCAGGTATCAAGGAAAGAAGCTGAACTTGCAAAGAATATTTATAAAAAGAATACCAGTTGACTTGTGTTCAGATAAACATCTCAAATTGTGCTCTATTTAGTGGTATTTTAAGGAATTCATACCAATAGCAACCTAATACAGCAGTGCAGTTGAAAGAAAGTATTCCAAGAAATTCAAGGTTTGTTTGTTTGTTTATTTATTATTTCCTACTTTCTGCTTAAATCATTTCAGTCTATCTGATCGGCTGACCTTTTCTTTTTAGCCAAAGTCTGGGTCTACAGAATTTAGTGTTCACAGCAAACAAATTGCTAGCTGAAAATCCTGAAATTTTGTGTAAAAGAACACTTTGTATTAGGAACTTGCGAATGTGGCAAAGCTATCTTCTTCTTTATCACTTGAAGACTGAAAGAGCCTTGTTTTACTTGCCTTACTAAGACTGTTTCTTTCTAACCCATGAAGACACTTTCTCTAAATAAGCCATCCAGTTCGTGAGCACTCCATCTCCTTGAGCGCTTTAAATGAAGGAGGAATTTAAACAAAACAATTTAAAATAGGTATATGGCTACAGGCCTGCTTCTTTGTGGATGATGTCGTGCAGTCTGCATCCACGGGTTGTCAAGACCAGACTGGATGAAGCCCAGAGCAACCTGGTCTGAACTCAAGACTGACCCTGCTTTGAGCAAGAAGCTGTACCTCCTGAGGTCCCCCTTGACCTGAATTACTGTGTGATTCTGTAGTTCAGGATTCTTGCTTTTAAAAATTCTTGTGCATCTGGAATGACAGCAAGGTTTTGTAAAACACTGCTTCTCTTGCTTCATTCTTCTGCATGTGCCAGGGAGGGCTGGCTTCAGGAGCTCCTGCTTTTCAAGAAGCAAGATTCTTTTGGTTTTTAGCTCGTTAAAAGCAAGATGCAAGACATAAACTGTAAGAAGTTGCATAAAACTTCAGCATTATTAATATACCAAAGCCAAACTTTTCTTGTATTTCAAACATACAATATGCCAGTGAACCATGTTAACAGTGTAGTTATATTTCAAGTTGTCTCTTCTTATGACCTTTGAATAAGCGTATTATTTGTATCTTTTATGTTGTATTAGAACTATCTGCAAAATCTGAAATGCAGTTTTTGGAAGAAATGGATTTCAGAAGAAAGCAGTGGAATGTTACATTATGTTTTTTAAAAGTTTTTAAAAACTTGAGACTATCAGAAGAAAAATGTCTCAATGCTTCTCCAAATGAGAAGTTACCTCAAAGTAAAAATTTCAGGGGGTTAATTTAAAGTGCATGACCTCCTCTGTGCTAACTCCTTTTGTGGATTTTCTTAGCAAGCAATAAGTGTGAAATAATTTATTCCACTTTTTAAAAGCTTGTTAATTTCACAGCTTTGCTTTTGAAATGGATGAAGTTATCTCACATTCATTGTGAGCATCTCCAGGAGTAACTGCTGTGTGACAAATTCACAAACTCCAATCAATGTTGCTGTATAAAAAAATCTCCTGCATGTATTTTGCAGTATTAAGACATGTTTTGGAAAGACATAAGACATACATAACCAAATTCAAGACAAAGGAATGATAATTGTCACCTTAAACATATTCCAGTGGCTGTTCCTGAGGCATGAAGCAAGTCTTCTTGAGATTCAGGATTGCTCCTGCTCCAAGTCTGCAGTATATCTGTAACTCCTTATGCTGAGAAACAAAAGAAAAGTGAGAAATGTTAGCTTGATTTGAGTATCCAGTCCTAGTCCTCTTCTGCTTCTGTATGCACTCCTGCCTCATTGATAGCCAGAGCAAGGCTCTCAGTTCATTTTATAAACTTCCCTAAATCTTCCGTGCTTAATCAGCCTTTTTGAGCTAAAAGTTTTTTCTGAGTTAAGCTGGAATACTCACTATACCATTTTTCCATACAAAGATTTCAGAATTTTCTGTGTCTCACAGCCAAAATTGCTGTGAAAACAGTCTTTTCTTGTTTAATGGTGTTTTGGCACTTGTAGTCCAGACTGGAACCGTGATGGGCAGAAAGCTTAAAAACTCTGGAGAAGATCTAGCTATAATTTATGAATCTCTAAAAAGAATTATTTCAGGTGAAACGATGATTTTCTTCATAAAACACTTTGTCTGTCCTAATTTCAAAAATCATATGATGGTTAAGGTTAGAAAAAGCAGGAAAGCCATAACAGTTCAAAATGAATGATCAAAATGTTTGTATCTCAAGGATTTAAAATATGGAAGACTTTTTTTGCAATGTGTGTCTAAGCAGTGTGTGTACAATTTCTTACTTGGTGGGATTCTTGCATGAATAAAAACCAATGCTTTTATGAATTTACAAGCTAGAAGTTTAGTCTGCTTCACAGCAACAGGATACTTTAGTGGAGATAGCTTCAACTATAAAACACCAAGAATGAAGTATCCAAAAATCATTACTATGAATGAAAAATCAGGAAATAATGGAAAGAAAAAAACAGTTGTTTCTATACAAATTCATATTTTTGAACATTATTCTCTAAAAGCTAAATAATTGAACTTCAGATGTAGTCTGAAACTCTCGCATAACCATATCACTTCAGGATTGAGAGCTCTGAAAAGCATGGCCATCACCCAGAGCAACATTAGAAGAGCTAAGATATTGCATGTTCCTGATAGTCAGGTAAATACATAGCAGAGATTTTACAGGGTGGAGCTCTGCAGCAGATGAACAATGCCTGTGTCTGTACTGTACCAGTGAAGGAATGGACGTCTCAAATTATTTACGACTGTTGCAGGTCTGGAACTGGAAACTGTCTACCCAGGCTCATATGAAGCTGACATTTATCATCTCAGGTGTAGCAGACTGAGACCCAAGCTGCAACAGCCCTGTTCTATGTGTGCATTCTGATCTTGCTATCATGTCAACTCTGCATTCCACATCTGTTATGTCATGTATATGTATTTTATGTTGTATATAACTCAAATTCAAATAATCAAATATCAAGTGCCTGAAACATTTGAGGGGTTGTTTCTTTCTGAAACTTTTTGTCATTGAATATAATGTTGTTGTTCTCTTGATTCGTGGAAAACAAAATCATGAGAGGGACAGAGGAGTTTCGAATCTAAGGATCTCTGTAAATGAAGACATAAAAATGAGGCCGGAAGGATGATGCTTAAGGAAATTTTCAGGAAAATAAATCAAGAAGGTATTGGAAATAAATAAATGAAGATAAACATACTGAAAACTGAATGCTAGTGTAAGTTTTGAAGTCCAGAACTCCAAACAGAGTAAATTTCAAAAAGTATCTGTTTGATTAAGTCAACTATAATGGAAAAAAAATTAAATTGATTGTATAATATAACTTAAGACACATCAGAAATGCCAAGCTAACTACAGTAGGAATAAAAATGGCTATCAAAAACCTTAGTATTGTATACTTTCATTAACATTACTGGTGGGGTTTTTTTGTATTTACTTAGATTACACATACAAAATAATTTAATATCTATGTATGAAGAAAAGAGGCATTCAGTCAATGTGAGAAGGGTACAAGCAAACAGAAAAAGTAATGCTTGACAGTATGACAGGCAGCAGTCTTGAGACACAAGCTACTTAAACTCTGTCAGCGTTTTGTAGGTGTCACTGACGGCAATTTTAAAGGCAATCCGTGACTTTTGCAGGTATTTATGGGTGGGTTACAATTCAAGTGGGAATAGAATGTTTGGGAGTGCTAGGTCATGAGTTGAGGGATTCGGGGAGGGGGTGATTGCATGTGTAGTAGGAAAGAAAGACGTCTATACTGTGCAACTTGAGAGGAGAGTGACAGACAGGTTTTCACTGTCACTTCTAAAGATGTACAACCCCTGGCCAACACATCTCAAATGTACAGTGGCACTAGGCATACTTCTCAGGTTAGCCCATGTGATGGGTACTCAGTCTGAACACCTACATTAACCCCATTTACAGCATCTCACTGGTAAGCAGTATTTGTGTCATGACATCATCACTAGTTTCATAGCAATCCAGGGTTATTTCTGGGAATATCTCTATTTTTTTTTTATGCTGTGTTGTTGCTTGTTTTTGTTGTTGTTGTTTTAAATTTTGGTTTTTTTTTTTTTCCTGTTGCAATGCAATGCAACTGCAACTGCATTGCAAGGGACGTTCCCTCTTGGAAATGTATGAAGCCACAGGTTTTCATATGGATCACTACATCAAGATGAGTTAATTTCTGTCTGGAGTCACGTGGACATTCATTCTTATTGTTCCCCACCTAGTTTGTAGCCCTATTACATACATCCTTCCTTTCTTCTTTCAGGTCAAATCTTTTCCTTCCTGGTGGCTGTTCTCCAGTTTTTCTTTCCCAGGCAGCCACAAGACCTTCCCACTCAGCAACCTGAAGCTGGGAACCAGCCTCAAGCTCTGCTGACAGTGTTCCCTCCTTGTCCCCTACTGCCACCTAGTCCAGGAGGTGCCCAGAATTTAACCTCTGAGCATAACCTACATTTCCATGGGTTCTCACCCTGCAGGGGAGCTTGGGAACCTGTGAGCACCAGCTAATGATGTTTAGACAATCTGGGAGTATGTCAAGTGCAAAGAATGTTAAGTACAGTGCAAAAGCTCTACATGCACAGTATGGACATACAGTCCTCAAAAAGAGGGTAGAGGTTTCCAACAGAGTTTTGTAAATTACCCTCAACATTTAAAAAAAGTCAAAGGAATTTATAATGAAGACAACTTAATTGTCCTTATTTTTTGAGTCTAATCCTACTAATGAAGCAGACACAAAATAGAAAATACTTTAAACTGCAAGCTCTTTTTATCTGTGATGCTAATAGGGACACATTGTACACTTCAGTTTTTTTCCAGTCGTTTGCCCCTAGATAAACCGTCTGCTATTACTCTCTGGTGGCCCTGTCTTAAGGGACTATTTCTGTCCAGCACTTGGGAGAGTGCATTATGAGATGTCAGCATGTGTGAGCAGAGATAGTATGGCTTGTCATGTACAGATAGGCCATATTCTGCTATAAAATGATGTCTTTGTCTTTTATCACTGTCACAGTCTTACTTAACAAGCTGTGACTCTGTGGTTCGTCATGAAGAAAGCTGTCATCCCAAGATACGTGCCTTGAATGTCCTTTCATCTTCTGCGCAGGTAGGATCTGCTGTGTGACATCAAGCAGAACAGTAACTCCAGATGGACTCCGCCAGTGCAGCAGCATATTAACAAAGGGCTCTGCTGGCACAGAGCCAGGCTTTGCACCTTAGATTAGATTACAGGGATGAGGAAAACATATGTAAGCTTTTAAACAAAGCAAGACCAAATAACATGTCATAAATATAATTAGAAAAGGAAATGTTAGTAATCCATTGTGTTTAAGTGATAATTTATTTATCGTAGTGTTATTCTGAGCAATGGATAAATCAATTAGAGTTGCTTTGGAAAGCAAATAAATAGTGTTGGTCCAACATAGTGATGACAGACAAAGTGTTTTGAGAAACCCAATGGTTCTCTAGCTGTATTTCTCCACATAGTTATGTTTAGGTTGAAATCTCCATGACCGCCAGCCTTCAATAGCGATTCTCCTAGATCTTAGTACTTATATTCCTAAGGTCACTGAACAAAGAAACATTGTCCATTGCTAGGATCAGAGACAAACACATCAAGAGAGAAGCCCTCAGCATTTCCAGAGGGCACATACATTAAATAGTTATACAGGGTGTTCAGTGAGCACTTTGCTCCAGAGCCTGCAGGTCAGAATTTTTCTGGCAGAGGAATAAGGACCTATTCTGCTCACTTCAGCATTTTGTATGGCCATGGGACATATTATACTGCCAGAGTTGTGATTCTGCAGATCGGATTAAGCTACTTTGTGGACATTAAAGTATGAATATTTCATGTGAGCTTTTACAGAGCTGAATTTAAACTAAGGTGCTGAAGTACTTCTCCACATTTCTCTTTCCCTGGGTTTTTGTATTTTTAAACTTCCCTTCCCTTGCATAAAGTTAGTCTTCCATTGGGCTGTTTTTTAATTGTGTAAATGGAAAAATCAGAAATATTAATCCTCACAAGGTGTGGGCTTCCAACCCCGTTGCAGTAAAAGAAAGGGGAAGGAGAAAGAGGCATTTGTCGGTTCGCAGACATCTTCTGAGGGTGTAATATTACGAGGAATAGTAGTTTGGAGAGTAGTATGTCCATTGATGGAAAAAGCAGTATTCACATATAACAGCGCTGCCAGGAATTGAGGAATGCCAAGGAAACCTGTGTGGATGTGTTACCAGTAAATGTGCCTGCTTGGCTGTTGCTTAAAAATAGAAAAGAGGGTGTTGAGTGCATAGAAACTGATGTTGATGAATTTCTGACCTCTTTATTTTGAAAAAGTGTCATCTCCTTCTGCCTGATTCTGAGCTTTCTCACCCCCACCAGTGCTTGACATTTGAAACAAAATATAACTCCTTGGAACTACAGTTACAGACAGTCTTTCATCAGATAATGTTTCTTCATTCAGGCTTCAGACATGCTTCCCACTAGCTACTGCTTTCAGATATACTGAACATTGGTACCACTAAGCACAAATATGGACTGTACAGGTCATTTTGGCTCCTTATCTGTCATGGAAGGAGGGAAAAGAGGTAACTGTTTATTTTTTCCAATCTAAAGTCTGTGCTCAGGTGAATGTGGGTGGGCAGTGAATCCAGTTTTCCTATCTCAGATGTGCTCCCAGAGGGATACCCGGCTCTGAGGGTCCCATTCAATTGCTCTTGTGCTTCAGGTAAGCCCCACTTACCTGAATCCCACATTCTAGATCACTTCTTTGCCTCTCCCTGTTCAAAAATGCTTGTATTATATTTATGCATTAGGAGACAGTTAGACTCCAAGACCAAGACCATATTTGCCTCTAGGAAGAACACATCATCTAATATTAGGTAGCATAAATGAGGAAATAAAATCAGTTTTTTTTCTTCACTTGCTACGTGGTGAGATTCATTTGTGGCTCCATCCCCTTGGACCTTTGTACTTATTAAAGGTCCTAGCTCTTGGGTTTACTTCTTATCAAAAAAAGATATTGTTTTCATCCTACATGCAGTCTGTCTCCCATGGAGATTATATGATAAAAGTATATGGTGGTGAAAACCCATTGCAGTGACAAAAGGATGAGAACTCCTGCATCTTCCTGAAGAAAGTCTCAAGTAAGCCAATAAAAGAGTGTGATTTTGTCTCTTATGATGGGAATACTGTGGAATTTATATAGTTTATGATGTGGTTGACTTCTGTAGCTGGCATTTTCTGATACTGAAGTCTACTGCCCCATAAAGGGAAGCCACTAGTGAATTTTGCAAGTTAGGTATTGACTTTCCCTCTACAATGCAAAGTAAAAAAGGCTAATTCACAGGTAGTGGATCATAGTAAGTAAAGGCCTATCTGAGACAGTCTGTGGAGAGGAGGGGTAAGTCTTAACTCTTTCCCAGACATTTAGTTGACTTACTGGCCCACCTTAGCTCAAAGTATTCTCCTAGAAGGAGACATTCAGCTGTTATTCCAAACCCCAGCAAAATCAGCTGGTGGTACTGCAGCCTGTTTCTGTAACAACTGTCAGGTGAGAGCCTAATGACTGGGTCACTTATTATGCATGCTGATTGTTTTGCTTCCACTTTATATCACAGAGGAGAATGTGTGCACAAACTTGCAATAGGCAAAATGTTACTGCTGTTGCAGTTCATGTGTTTTGGAATTCAGAACTAATATCTCTGTATGTGTGCATTCACATTCATTTAATCTATCTGATTCAATATTGCACACATTTTGAAGAACTCACTGAACAATTTTGTCTTGAAAAATGGTATGCAATGTTATTTATCATTCTTCTACCCTTCTTTTCATAAACTGCAGTAATTTAGTGCACAAAAGTCTTGAGGCAGTGGTAATCCAGGCAGAAAAAAAATGTTGATTTAGATATACCATTAATAACCACACTGCTGCGATCCAGAATAATGCTTTTTGAAAGTGATGGTGCTACAAGCTCATTTACCATGCCCCCTTTTGTTTTTCAATTTGAGTAAAAAATTCTGTTTTATTCTATCTCTATGAAACCAAATGATAGACAGCTTTTTTTTTGTTTGTTTTTTTTTTTTTGCTTATTCTAAGAAAAAGTGATTTGCCTATTATTCTTTAGACAAATTATGTAATAGTTCAAATGAGAGCACAAAACAACATAAAAACAGCTGGTGGAAAACTTTACTTAACATTAGGCACCTTCAAGCCTGAACTGTGTAACGTGCATGGCTTAATGCATCATATGCCTTTACTAATTTAAGCCTGATTGTGCAAAAAGGGCTGTGTGGGGACACAGGTGGACAGCTTCTGTTAAGGAGTCATGCTGCAGTTAAAGGTCTGCCTGTGTTCACTGCATAATGCAGGCAGTTATTTTCACTTCCCTTTTGGTGTTGTTTAAAAAGTAATGCTAAAAACATAGGGGAGGAAAATTGGTTTATGCTCACAAAATGGCTGTGCAAATAGAAGCATTGGGAAAGATATTATTCTCTTGGGTAGCTTTCTGAATTTTGATACTAGCATCAGATTCTTGAGATTTTTTGTGACTTTCAGAGTTTGAAGACAAAAGCAGTGGGAGATTTTGGGTTTCAGTTTGATTTTTTTCTTTATTGTGCCCTTTTTGAGCTCATTTCTTCCTTTGATATTGCTGCCCTTGAAATGCATTTACAATTTTAAGATTGCTGAATAGGAAGCTAAGAAAATTTATTGTACAACTGACTTCAAATATTTTTTAAAGGTCAAGAAAAACCCTTGCTGTTGGTTTTCAATTATGTTCATTTCATGTAGTATTTAATAAAATGTCAGCAGAAAAAAAATGTAGACATCAATGTGTAAACTATGATTTAGAAAGGAGAAACAGTATTTTATTCAGACACTAGTATGTTGAATGTAATCAGATGCAAGAAATGTAATTAAAAATACAGGTTGATTATACTTTTATAAAATAGTATATATTTAATTGGGATGAGAAAGGTAATCTCTGGAAAATAAAAAGTAATCTGAATTACTTTTTCTAAAAGATAGTTATTGACGTATTTCAAAAGGCATCAGTAGACACTTCAAGTGATGTCTGTAACCATGAAATTCCATCGGTGTTTAACCTTTAATTGTCATCCAGGCTTTCATCTGGCCATAGAGCCAGCTGAGATCCTGCCCTCATCTGCATAAGTAAATAAAGACCTATCACATACAAATATTGCATTAAAGGCCAAATAATGATGGTCTCAAGGTATGGATCCTTTGTGTGTATTGAGTGAATATTAATGATTAAATCTTATTTATAATTTATCTGTATGCTGCCATTTTATTTATCTTTTATATAAATAACTATTACAAATATATTCCTTTTTAACCATAAGACAGTTTGGGGACATAATAAATCTTTGTTACATGGTCATTATAGCTAATAGTATAAGTAGGAGAAAAAAATCTGGCTTCCCAAAATAACTTTTTTTATAGCGGAGTACTGAAAATTCATTTCAAGTAAAGGTAAGGAAAAAAAATTCTGGTTTCTAAAAATAACTTTCTGTTACAGCACAGCACTGAAAATCCATCTCATTGTCCTGATGGACCATTCCTCTTTTCTGTTTAGGATACTGATAGCTTAATGCCAAATTAGGCAGCTGCCTCCAGACACTACCCCCAGAAAGCTGTTCCCTAGAATCTGAGAAGGCTTAGCAAAATGTATGACTTTATACAATACATGGGAGAGATTAACCTGCTTTGTATGTGAGAACAAAGTAATTCTGCAGCATGAATTTGATGTGCATTGTTCTCCATTCTTATTAATCCACTGAGAAGCATTGGTTTATTTACTGAATCTCCACTTTCTGTTATTGTAAGGAGTATATTCTACTAAAGTAAACTACTTTTTTCAGAGTCTACACCTGCATCTCTGTAACAAGTCTACATAAATAACTTTTAGTGTATTCTGTGCCTGAAGATGAAATTCTTCTTTCTAAAGACCACATGCGCTGCATTTGAGCTCCTGTTCTTCACATGATTTTGGACCAGCTGAGCTGCTCTGGGCAATTGGTCCAGGCTGTGCTCAATGCCCTGTTGCTGCTCAGGTGTCAGACCTCGCAGGGAGATGAAAAGCTGCTCTATAGGGCCAACCTGGGTTAAACTAGAGGTGAAGGACATGAGCCTTATTAGCTGCAGCCCCATGGCAAAATATTTCTGCGTGCATCTCAGGCAGAAAGCTGTAGGGGGAATGCAACCTCTAAAGAAAGCATGGGCCAGGGTTTCTATTTTGTCATCCATGTAATCGATAGATAGGTCAGTCATCCTTGCACCTTCTAGTTTAGTTTAGATCTCCTTCTAAGAGCCTTTAAGGTAGTAATTCAGGGAGGAAACCAATCCTCCTTCTCTGCAAAGAGCTGTTTGTGAGGCAGTGGAACATAGGTGCTGGTCAGCTGCTGATTACTCAGTAGATGCAGGACCTGATTTTATTTTGATTTAAGCCTTTATTACGGACATCCTTAAAGAGAAGGTAATGACAGGGTCCTTACAACATTTGTGATCAATTCATATGCCTACAAAATCTGCACTGGAGTAAGCATGGTTCTTAAACTTGTATGACTGTAAATAAAAAGGTACATTTTTTGCTTTACAAGCTGCTGAAACTTCAAAATCTTATTTTTTTGGGAATGTTTTACAGGTGAATCCTGTGGCTGGATGCTGTTTTTTTCCCCTGCTGTGTTCTTACTGCCTTATACAACAGCATGAGGTAGGAGATGAAGTTTAAATCTATTTTTGAGACAACTCTGTTTCTTATTTTGTATTATTATGACTCTGTAGCTTGAGCAAAAGGGATCTGTATGTGCTACTTTAGTCATTTAATTCCTAGCAAATAATGTGTGTGAACTGGAGGAATTTCTTTCATGTTTTCTGAGGCTTTAATAATTGTGGCGTGTACAAGGAATTCTTTCAAGTCTAAGTGTAAACTTGATGGTGCTTCTCCAGCTTGTTCCTAAAGGAGAGTTCTCTAAGATCGCATAACAAAAAGAAAATTGATTGCTAAAGTCAAAGAAAATAGGAAAAGGAAGAATAAAAAAAATCACAGATGGATGATGCCATAAATAGATAACATTGTAAATAATGAAGAACACTACTGCCAGCTCTTTGGAGATGTAGATCTTCTAACAATCAGTGAAGACAATGACAGTTCAATACAGACAAATATAGAACAAAAAGGGCTTCTTACAGAGACGAGCTCTTGGCAGAAGTTTAATAAACTAATATGTAGGGTCTGATACAGAGCTGGTGAAAGTGGCAAGGTACAGCTTCCTTATTAAGTACACTCACTGTTAAAAACAAAACAAAAAAAAAAAACAACTCACTCAAAATTATCTGCTGCAAGCCAATGAGTATTTTTAAAGAAAGAATTAAGAAAAAAAATGATGTGGGGAGACAAATTGGTTGTAGTTACTTGAGCTAGAACTTTTATTTCTACTTGGATCTTCTGATGGAGAAGGCTCTGCAGTATGTGTTGTTAACAGTATCTAAATCTGGCTGTATCTCAGCCCTAGGTTCTAAGCCTTTGGCAATTGGTAAAAGAAAGAGCTGAATTCTGTTTTCCTGAGTTTGATATAGATTTTGGCAAGGAGAGATACTCTGATACTGCAGGTTGTTAAAGACTCATGGCAGAGGAAAGAAACCTGGGGCATCTTGCACCTGACAAGCCCAATGCCATACCCTCCTGTAGAAAGTCACAATGTGATGGCAGTGATGAGAGTTGGTTTCAAGTTTGCATCTTAATGTCTTTGTGATTAAAAAAAGAAAAGAGAAAAAAAAACAACAAACAGCATCTAAAACTTTAATGTGGCACTCCTTTATTCCAGTGCATAGAAATAAAGGTTGCCTTTTTCACAGAATAACACTTCTCACTCACTTTACAGAAGTGAGAAAGATCATACAGGAACAGAGGTACAGCAAAGGCTGATATCCAAAAGAATAGTGAAAGAGCAACAGAGTAATGTGTTTAGTGGGGAAGAAATTGAGTGCACCCTGTTTAGAGCAATTTTCCAGTGCTGCTATGGCTAAACTCAGAAGGAGTGCAGCTCCCTATGTTTCAACTTTCAAACCTACAGAGCAGGAAATACCTTCCCTTTCCTCCCCATCAACACACCAGAGATTCCCTACATTTTTGCTGGGCTATGTTTCAGGAAACTGAGTGTTTCCTTGTGTCCTTGGTTTAAAGGTCTATTTTACACTGTGTTGGAGGTTTAGTGTCCTTACTACCACTATTACTACTATTATTGTCATGGCTCTCAGGAGCCTTCAGACATTAGAGATGTGCTGCTGTCAATATACCAAGATAATTTTTGAAGTCTTTGTCATGGAGTCAGACTGTTCATTACTGTCATCTAAATAGCACTGTTGGGTCAAGTTCCTCAAGCACTGCTGAGTATCTTAAAAACTGCCTGTGAAATTATTTCCTACAGAAGAGTGAAATGCCTTCTGACACAGTCTTGATAACTGAGTCCCAAGTAGGAAATATTGTGAATTACCAATATGTCTCAAACTTTCTTCTTACAGGACATCAATTAGATTAGAATTAGATTACATGAGTAGTTCTTTAATCTAGATCTTACAGAGACAAGAACTGGGATCCCCGTGTCATATGCTGGATTATACCTGGATGTTGAGCTACATCAAGTGTTTTGTAGAAGTGGGTACCTATAAACTCAAACCCATGTTTGTACAAGTAAAATCATTTAGGTACAAAGGGCTAGAGAATCTAGAACTCACTAACAAGAGCCAGTCAGGTCACAAAAACTCTCTTGAGCCTGGAGGGCTAGAGATTTGGATTCAGTGATCTGTCCTTGCAGTTTCCCTGGTGATTTTCCCTAAAGCTCTAGCTTCATGTGTCCCCTATGCCAGAAATAATACATCAGGATGTAAGAGGCCTCGTCTCCTGACAGTCATCAGGAAAAACTCTCTGAGAGAGCAAGGGGACAGAGCAAGCAAACATTAATGGATGACTTGGAAGAAACAAACAAGTGATACCAGTCCCAAAGGCTGTCTAGATCAGCAGCTAGGACTGGTAACTAAAAATGCATAACAGAATTAAGTGTGAGCAATCTGCTATCAACAAAGAGTAAAATGAAATCCTGCTTCAGCTGACTGCAACTTCTGCCAATCTTGTCTAGTGGCAATAAATAGAGTGCAGACTGACAGGAGACATCATAAATGTATATTGGGAGTTCCTGAAAATAGTTACAATGTTTATTGATTTAATCCTCTAAGATAGTACTTAAAATAATGTTTGGGTTTCATAATGTATGTCCCATGGATCTCTATAAAGAGTTTTGAAACAAAGTCACTGCTGTGAATCTAGAAGCATTATATGTGTATGTTTTTCTTTGAGGTAGGATTGATGCATGTAGTTTGAATAGTTTGTATTTTACTTCTTGTGGACTAAAACTTCTGTTCAGTTTTACTTATAACATGACAACTGCCTTTAAAAAAAAAAAATCGTGGAGACCAAGAGTCAAAATTTATGATTATCATTTTAGTGTGATTTCTACTTGGTGGCTTTTGTTGCTTTTTTTTTTTTTTTTTAGCAACAACATCAGTTATTGCAGTGATATAATGGTAATAATGCTAAACCAGGGAAAATACAGGGTACTACATGTTGTACAAAAAGTCTCTTTTAAATTGGAGAAGAATCTCCAAGTGATGACTGTGCCTGTGTTACTTGGGGGACAATGTGGTCTGTACTCACCAGAACTTAATTCTTTAACTTTATAACCTTGTAAATATCAAATTGTTCTGTGCTCTTCAGTGTTTTATCAGTGTCAGAGAATACCATGAATACATCTGAGCGACAGACATGCAGCAATGTAATACATTCCTGTAGATTTTTTTTTTTTATTATTTTCTCCATGAATGCTTAATTTATGTAGTCCTTGTGCATGCTCCTGTGCTGTAGCCCTGAGCAGGGATTTGGCTGCCTCTCCCAACCTCACTTAAAAGTGGCAACAGGGACTGGCTATGAAGGGGGGCACATAGGAGGAAGATAAATGTACCAAGACAGTGGCTGTCTTTCCTGTTTTCATTAGTTTGACAGCTGTGTACTCTGACTGGGTGAGAGTAATGCTAGTATGGATTAAAAACTGTTCAGGCAAAAATAGTGAGACTTCTAGTACTTCTAGATCCCAGCTGAATCTGCTGCTTGTTGTCTTCTTTGTGACCTTCAGAAACCTTTGGTAATCTTTATTGTAACTTTTCTGAGAACAGCCATCCTTTCAAACAGAATTCTGGCTATATTCCACGTTATACACAGTCAAGTACTTGCTGCTATACTGGAACTAGTTGATGTTTAGATAACACAATAGTTTGACTTCCTGAGTTGATATGAGCCGTGTTCATACAGTGATTAACCAGGATGGTAAACTTGTTACCTCTTAATGCTGCAATAATAGAAAAGATGGCTTAAAATATTAAGATGGTGGATTTTAATTACCATTAACTAATTGAAGTTTTTGTGATTATCAACCAATTGAATAAGTGAACATGAGACACCTTTTTAGCCTTACCAAGAGGTTGCCATCTGGGATAAGAATAGCGATATGCTGGAAAAACCAGATGGTCTTCACATGCAAAAAGAACCTGCTTCTCATCAGTGTCGTGACTGTACTACTAATTAGAGAAGAATGAACAGGACATAAGTCAAGGAGGAATTTCCAAATCCAGGTTAGGATTAAGAGATTCATTAAAATAACTTCAGGGACAGAGTTAAAAGTCACATTTATTAATGCTGACAATATCTGTGTAGTTAATGATATGATAGCCTATATGAGATACAGACCCTTAAAACACAGTGCAAATGGATTTTATGTGCCTAAGAAGTTGAGAAAACTCATAAGTCTTACTTGCTGTCTTGCTCTAGAAGCTCCCCAAATTCATCACATTCTCACTCCCATTACTCTCCACCTAGTTTCTACCTTAACTCCATAGCTACAAAAGCTGAGAGTGGTGCCAAATAAAGCTAGTGAATGCCTCTGCGTGGCAAATGCTAAGACTCCAAATACACCATACAGTGGCTGCCTGCAGGGATTGAGCATGTTGATTTAAAAACAAACAAAAATAAGCCCAACCCACAACCAACTCAGCACCATCCCTTTCTGTCTCAAAATAAATAAATAAAACCTTGGTGTGTAGGTGTCAATGCCTAATTCTGGATGTTGCTTATTGAGTAGAAGGGCCAGTGTAAATCTAGTTTGTTTTCTTGGGTCTTGTTCCTACTAGAAGTTTTGGCCAGGTAGAAAATAGAGGATTTGGCACCTCCTAAAATCTGAATGATAAGGGCAAGTATCTACTTCTAGAATTGGCTTTTCTGATTGAGTTGTTCTTCTACATTGCCTGGATTTATTGTCTATGCATAGGTAGTGCAACTCTACACAGTTCACTAATGCAGGTCGTTATATCTCGAAAATGAACAGAAACTCAACTCCTTTTGCTAACTTTAGATTTTAGGTTTATTTCTAGAAGGCAAGAAGTTAGCACTTCATGAGAACATCTCTTGCTACTCTTCTTTTTTCCTATTTTTGTTTTCGTTAATTTTGTTAGTTAAATAAAGTAATGAAGAACCAGATATTTTCCCAGGTTTTTGTTGTTGTTGTTGTAATGTGCTGAAATGCAGATGTATTGTCCTTAATCTTGAAGAATCAGACAGTCATGTAACTTCTGGATGAAATTAATCTCTTTTTTTTTAATGCTGACTCTTAAATTCCTACACTTGGCTTTGGTGTTGTAGAGGATGTCTTCCTTGCACAGCTTCTACTGAAATCTATGCAGCAGTTAGTAGCAGAACTGGTCAAGACCTTTTCTTGTGGAATTTCAAGTCTTCAGTCAAAAAACTAGGAATGCTAAAGCATTTCAAAGACAAATGTGCTAACGTGGGGGAGGGCAGGATTGTGGTTTTATTATTATTATTGTTTAAAAAAAAAATTTGAGTAACAAAAGAGCTTACCTCATTTCTTTGGAGCCTGTCAAATTGTTGTGATAGCTCTGCAAAAATAGCTAGGATGGAAAATTCCAGTCTGAACTCCCCCAAAAAAGTTCTGAAAGTTATAAGCAACTAAAAAATTGAAAACAGAACCTTAAAATAGGAACTGTTAAGCAATCTTACTAATAGCTGGTATTACCTGCCCCACCTATGTAAAATATAAGCCCTTAAAATATAGCCTAAATGCACTAAATACCACTAATGTAATCTTGGTAATAGCTACGAGAAAGATGTGGCTGATGTTGTCTTTATTGATCTGCCAAAATTATAAAGTGGCAGTACTTTATGTAAGCTTTATTTAAAAGCATAACTGCGGAGTGATGACAGAACAGTTTATATACCAGTGTGGTAAATATAGCTAGAGCTCTGTTCAATACAGCAAGGAAGGAAAAAGCCACTAAAAATACTATTTGCTCATTACAATTAAGGGAAAGGTTAAGGATCTGGAGATGGATTTCTGTTTTATTTTCATTTTTAAACTGTGTCACTAAAAGAAGAAAGGTAGATATAAGAGCCCAAGAGTGTAAATACTGGACTTTACTAAGTGATCCACAGGAACTTTTCAGATGCATTCAGCTTAACATATAGAGCAGCAAGAGTGGGCCAAGGAATAAAATGCCTTTCAGTTTCTGAAAGTGAATGTCATCAAACTTTAGTTTTGATGTCTCCTAATGATTTATTTAAGCTTTGATTAACACACAGTCGGACTGCTGCATTGAAGCATTCAGACCTAAGACTTGTATACAGTCCAATCACTAGCTCAGCCAGTGCTATTCTACTAGTGAATTTCTTTGCAATAGAATTAGTAACCTTGCCAATGTATGTTTCCATACTGCACCTTTAGTATTATCTTCTTATGATAAATTTCTATTCCTCACTCTTGTTTAGGATAGAAGTCTTATATCTGCTTTTATGATAATAAAAAAATAAATTTCTCTGTTGAAGTTCATTGCTTTGTGCCATTTATTGGTTTGGTCAGTATATGAGGATGTTCATGGCAGAGCTGCTATTTCATTGTAGATCCTCTGTCTATATCTTGCCATTCTTGTTTGCTTTAAATAATGTGTATTCTCCAAGCTATTCAGAAAGGTCTTTTGAGTAAAGTAGAACCATAAGACCTAATTTTGTAAGGTGTATGCGCTTACATGTTTATTCTTTTACAGTGAAGAATGTGGCTCAGATTTTGAAGTTAAAAGAAAGCTGTATCAATTATTGCCATGAAAACTTTAAGTATGGAGAACAGCAAATCTCTATTTGCATTGGCAATATTCATAGACCCCCATGCTTGGGCTAACAGCTGCAGAGCTAAGCACATCTCATTCCGACTTACCAATGAGATGTTTTCTAGGTAGTGCCTGGGAATGCTAAACTTTTAGCCTATACGTAATGGACCTATACAGAGTGCTAATGTAATGAATCAAAGTACCATTGCCTTACTTTCCCTTTCTACTTATCTAGTGACTCCAATTGGCTCCAGAAAGCCTGCCTTAGTTCTTAGCACAGCATTAATGAAGAATTTGCATTCCAGAATAAAATTGATATAATTATTATACTTAAAAGATTTTATTTCTTACTGTAACATCAGCTCCTGTTAATGTTCTAATTGGTGTCTTTGTGGGTCATCATGTTAAAAAGACATGCTCAGATCTGGGAGGAGGATGTGTCAGTGGTGGGGAAAGGGCTGTTCAAGCAATGAGACTATTACAAAAGAAGAGGAAACATCCATTAGTGGATTAACACCCAATTAAAACCTCAAGATTGGGCATAAACAGTTTGTTTCCTCTCTAGAGGAGAAATTACATATTTGATGGCATCAGGATATGTTCTGTTCAATATTTTCATACGTTCCCTTTTCAATACAAAAATAAAAGGCAGAGTTATTGAGTTTAATATTGACCATAAAGAATTACTGAAAAGTTTCCATAACTGGATAATAAGCTGGAAATCAATTTTGATAAAATGCGAAACAACAGACTTGAAAAACAACATTTATAAATGCATATATGTGTTGGACTCTAACCTAGTGTTACAGAAAAGATTTTAGTGTCATGGATATTTCCCTGTAAGAACTAGATCATTGCATACAGCAGGGATATGGGGGGGGGGGGTCGGGGGGGGAAGACAAATTGAGTACTAATGAGTACTAATACTTCTTTAAAAACATGTTAATAAGAAAATAGAAAAGTACTATTATGAAACAGAATAAATCTATGGTGCTCCCACATCTAGATAAATACAAACAGTTCTGACCATCTTATCTGAGCAGGCTGTAATAGAGCTGGATAAAAGAAAATGACAAGGTTAATGAAAGATATGAAATGAAAGAGGTAAGGTGAGCGTAAGGAGAGCATTTTGGCTTTGATAAGGGGTGATTGAAGAGGATATCACAATTGTGCATAAGAAAGTTAATGTCATACAGAAGATGAAGAGGGAGAGATGTTCACTTTTTCTTACCTGACAAGCTGCTTAAGAATGTCCAGCAACGAGTTTACAAAAAAAAAAAAATATATATATATATATATATATATATAAAGCAACATAATTGAAGATGGAATTGAAACATCCTTTAGCAGGAGGTTTTGATAGCCAAAATATAAATGGGTTCAAAAAAAATTAGGATAAATTAATGAAGGATAAATCTGTCAGTGGCTATTAATATTCAGGCACAGTACTCACTTTCAGTGTGTGGAAACTTGACAGAAATAAGGAAACTATGTAAGGGAAACAGAACTAGTTCCATGCTTATCACTCCTTTGACATCAGCTACTGGCCACTATAAGCAATTGAATTGTTTGCTAGATGGGACCCTAAGTCTGACAGTGTTTGATTACTGTCTCAAAGCCTGCAGCCTTTCATCAGGGATGCCAAATCTTGCGGGGTTCCATCCTTTGAACGTGATTTTTAAGTCTTTCCATTCCTTTACCTTCACTACCCTTTGATAAAGTAGTAAAACAACACATAAGTCAGTCAGTGAACAATTACTGAACATGATAACATAGGACAGGGTGAGAATAAAACTGATTTTGAGATGTCTCCACTACAGCAGAATATGGATCTTTAATCAGTGTATTTTTTTTTTTTATTCCAACAAGGACAGACACAATGCATCCTCCATTTTCAGTGTTTTTCTTTCTACTGACTGCTGTATCCACATGGCAGAATAGAAGCCTCTTCTTCTAGGCACAACTGTTTTATTTTCCTTTTGACTGACAGACCAGTCAAGAACCCTTATGAAACCATTTTACAGTAATACTATTCTGGCACTGTATTTTTTTTCTATCTGTCATGAAGAGAAATAAATGCTTACTTTCTCGTGTTCCCATACTGTAAAGATCTAGTATTTTCCTCTAGAGACCACCCACTTTGTGACAAGTACTTGAAAGCTTTTCTAGCCACTGAGCAGGTGCCATAAAGACTTCAGCAATAGTAAATTTTGGGGGGATGGAGAGGAAACATTTGCACTAATGAGTCCCTTGTGCTTTTCAGGAATAGAAATATTCTCAGGCTTTATATTTCTATAATCTGTGATGTCTGCAACACCTTTCAGCTGATGTAGAGTCAGTACTATTGCAAACTTAAAGAGTATGGCCCAGAAACCATTGGGCTGCTTGGTCACCTGAGCTCTGTGCTGTAGTTGGAGTTCAGATATTTAATGTATGATCTTCTCCCCCATTTTCTTGGTGCTTTTTACTGAATTAGATAAAGTCATCCATGACTAATTAGAAACTTATTTTCTACCTAGTAATTTATTTAAATAGGTTTTTCATTGGTGTCAGTATTCCCAGGACAAAATGTTTAACAGGAAATATTTATGGAAAAAGCTTTTAGGTTTATAGGAAGAATTGTTATGAAGTATTTAAATGCAGAAGATGTATATTCTAGCAGACCTCAGTATTGTAGGGAGAGTTGGGATGCGACTGTGCAGTCTGGCCCAGACAACGTTCTCCTGCTACGCTTGATTTAGGAGGAAGCACTACCCTGTGTCTACATTATTGCCATATTGTTGCTGACAGATTATATTATCTCAAGCATAGTCCACATCTGCCTTTCATCCAATTAGCAAGGACAGGGAATTTCAGATAACCTTCTGGCTGTACTTTGTCTATGAACAGCCTACGCTTAGAAATGAAGCCTGAAAATCCTTGCCACGGGAGGCAAGGAGTAATGTACTACCCCGTATAATATATGTACCTTTGGGTACATGTAGAAATTTCAGATCCAGTTGTACTCTCCACCTGAGGTATAACATTATCAAGACCAAAGGAAAGGATCTTATGGACATGACCTTTACCTATGTGCTTGGAAAGAACCCTTTTAACTTCCCTAATTTTAACTCAAGATACAAGGAAGGGCTTCAGCAGCAACAGCTCTTATTTGTTGTCAAAGACACCCAAAAAAGTGTGGAGACTCCTAGTCCATACAGGAATCTATGGCTGAGCTCAGCAAAGCACTAATGCTTATCACCTACTCTTGTGACACCAAGGAGTAGGTTAAACTTGCTCAGGATGTTTCAGGTTAACTGTATCTTAAAAGCATAGATGCAAAAAATCTAATATATCCGAATACAGTCTCAATGTCATGCGCAACAACTGTTGGAACCCTACCTCCAGGATCTGCAGATGAACATGCTCTGTGTAGCAATTTGTAAGAGGTGCACTGAAGTTCCCATAGATGCAGGAAACCATGTTAGGACCTTTCTTTTACAGCACTTTTCAGATGAAGTGCCCGTAGTCTCAACTATGAAACCTGGAGATCTGAATTCCCAGGCAGATAAAAGGTGAGTACCTTATCAACAAAGCTCTAAATGCATGGTTAACTTAAAAGGTAAGCCTTTAGCATACCTGTATTAAATGCATTAACCCCGTTAATGAAGAGCTGTTTAAAACATGAGTTTCAAGGATCTTTCCATCTGGGAAGAGCTGCCCTCTATCAGTTAACATCAAAGAATACTCCTAATGTTTACATAGTTCTTTTAATTACAGGATCTTAATGTGCTTTTACAAGCTGTGCCTCTGCCCTAGGAAGTAAATAATTTGCTGCAGGTAAATGCAGAGAATAATTTAATAGCTGTTTTGAGTTAAACATAGAGATCTGTATGGCAGTTTCTTCAGAGAATGTTAAATTAAGCTATTCCAGCTATTTTGGCTAAGATGTGACCATAGGGTCTGCTCAGCACAAGCCACTGCTGTTGCATCAGCTGAACTTGTAATTCCAGAGCTCGGACTCCCTTGACCTCTAGGAAACAAGAATGAGAAATCTGAACGTGGCAAAAGTGATCTGAGTGTATCAGTGAGGAGAGAGTGTAAGTGAGATAAAGGGTTGTGCACACATGACCTTATAGCTAATTATTTAATGCCTTCATTCTTAATTCACAGGTAGGAAAACGATCTGTAGACTTCAAGAAGAGTTAGTAAGAGACTTCCTGGCTAGCTGTAATCAGTGCTGTATGCACATATTGTACCTTTAAAGGATTTAGGCAAAACTGGGAAAAATGGATGTCATTAATTAGTTTTATAATCCATATTTTACATGATTTGGGATGTGTTTAGCAATGATTTGAAGCAGACAGGTACAGCAGTACAACACAACAGTGTATAGGCTGTTGCTAAATTCATCCAGGCTGGAAAAGTAACTGTTGTAATTATAGTTAATAACTTGTACGAGGTCGTCTGCCAGAATTGCTGAAACACAGCAAAGTGACCTCCTAGCTGAGCTGTGGCAGTTTTGACTAGTTGCGTTTCTAGGTAGGTATCAATTTGTAAAACATATTTCATTTAGATACATATTGTTTGTTCATTTCTAGAAAGGTGTGTGTCAGCGGCTTTTCTGAGCACTCAAACTGTACTTGTATCCTTGCTTTTATGTAAATGCACTCAGCACTAAGGACTGCCTGGGTCAGCTTGCCAAACACTCTACTTGACCATAAGTTTATACGCTTTTTTCATGTGTGTAATGAATTTTTGTAAAGCTGTTTCTGAGTAGACTCATCATGTGGCAAAAGTATTCTTTCCTAAAGATCTTGTTTCTCATATATCAATGTGTAAACTGTTATTATCACTGTGGTCTGCATAATATTAGAGAATGGTTTAAAGTGTTCAAGCCAACAGTTCTGACTTGCAGTTGCTAAAACAAGAGAAATTTATTTACAGCTAAGAATATTGTTACACATAAAAATGTGTTCTGCATCCTCAAATACATACCCATAACTTCTTAAGAATATTCAGCTGTTGGCTCCTTGATGATCCAGTGTTTGTTACAGAAACAAAAGCTACAGTAGTTAATTGGGGATTACTGCTCCCATTTGTAGTTTATTTACTTGCTGATAAATCAAAAGAAACTGAACTGCATTTCTCATAATACATGAAAACCATGAGGGAGAAATTTGCATTTTATTTTTAGGAGGTATGATCTGCATTCAAGCAAGTCTACTTCCAGCTTCTCACAGCCTTTTCTGGGGATGAACTGGGAAGTCTGGATGCACAAAGCAGAGCACATTTGTCATGGATGAAAACAACTATGCTATACACTTCTCCCGTAAGAGAGAAACAGGAGTATATTTATTGATTGTAATATAAATATCATGGAGTGATTTAACAGTGACTTAGTAAGATTTGAGATGCTGGATGCACTTGATTATTTACTGCATAGATAGTAGGATTAAACACACAAATATGGGAGACCCTTCTGTTGAGTCGTGAGGTTCAGAGTGGACCCCCTTCTTCCTTACCTCTTGGTTCTAGGAATTTAGGAGCCTAGGTGCTGTTGAACCCAATCCTATCCCCAGACTTGGTCAATGATTTATGTTGAAGGGATCATGTGTGCACAATCAATGATCTAATCTTAGCAAAGCCAACAAAGCTTAAAGCCATCAGTAACTTCCTGAGTATCTGTATCAGCAAAATGTCTTGATGTCAAAGTGTAAGGGATCACTGTGCAGACATAACCTTGAGAGGTGTCCCTACTCAAGGGGAGATCCTGTTGTGCAGCCAGCTGCCACACAGAAATGCTCCAGGGGCTCTTGGGCTGCTCATTATTTATGGGGTAAGATAACTGACTCATAGTCATACTTCGTTTTTAGGCATGTGCTCAATTGGCCCTCAGCTGTTGAACCGGCTGTCTGCTATCAGTTCTTTCAACCCCCCAGTTTGAAACAGATTTGTGGTTGTTAATCTGCCTTAGAGTTTTATCAGTGCTGTGGGGTTGGGAGCACACCATCACAACATCTCTTCCCTGTGATGCTATTTTCTTGTCTGCAGCTTTTATTTGTACGGGTTCACTGGCTTTCCAAATATTGCCTCCAATGCAGTTCAGCTTCTGAGGAGCAAAAGTAAAAGTCAGTCCTACAGCTCTTGTCTGAGGCAGGTTTGTCTGTAACAGTACCTGTCCAGGACATCTCGGCCGATGAGCAGCAATGCACTGTGCACAGTGAAGAGGGGTGTCCTGCCTGAGGCTGTCCTGAATTCTGCGCTATGCAAAAATGTGACCAGTGGGGTTTGAGTGTGAGTGCACAGAGTAAAGCAGTCTCGGGAGACCACTGAGATAATGATCTGCCAAGTCTAAACCTCCTTATTTCCCATGCTCACCCTGAAGGGCTGAAATATCCTTGCTCAAAATACTGGCATAGTTTATGTTTTAGAAGACATGCTAATGGACCCGATTTGAAAGGTGCATATAACTATCTATCGATAGATAGATATACAATATAGATGTGGTATATCTACATATGTTTTTAATTGCTTATTGTAGATTGAATCAGAAGTGTAAACAGTTCCTTGAAGAGGCAGTAGGAGAATGAGGTAGAGCAGAGGCAAAACCCAGGGGCTGCAGGAAAGGTCTGTCATAGAAAATATAAAAGGAAAAGTAACAAGAAATGAGAGCAGATATTTGGAGAGAAGCACTCAATCACACCATGGTGTTCAGTGTCAACCCAATGCTGGACTAAAATTAATAAGTGTACAGGAGTGCAAACAGCCAGCTAGCGATTTATTTTGGTAATTCTGCTGCAATAGAAAAAGCATCTGCATTCAGAGAACAGAGTAGGGAAGCCTTGAATTACTGTTTGTCTGCTCAGGAGAATGTGCAGACCATGAACTGCTGCCTGGAGTGAAGTAAAGCTTGATTGAATGCACAGACCTGCCTGCTGCCTTTTGAGATGAAGCTCTGCCTTCTGTCTCTCCTTGCCTATCAAACTTACTTTATGTGAAGAAACAGTCTTTCTCTCTTAAAACTAGGAATAATTCAGATCTAAAGTGTGAGATGTCAGACCTCTTGTTTTACAAATAGTGGATAACATTCACTATATGAAATATTTACTGATTATTATTAGTCACAGTAGCTAACATCTGCAGATCTTATTCATTGTGTGTTAAATTTATAGCATGGCTGCTCAGTTCAGTAAGGAGCAGATTATGAATTAAAAGTCAGTAATGGCATTATAAGCACTCGTTTTGGGGGTTCTTTTTCTAATTATCTGCAATCTGTCATCCAGACAGTCTATGATAACTCATCTTAGAACAAAAGCAGTGTATCTGCTACTCAGAATAGGAAGCAAGCTGACCCTCCCTCTTCATTGTAATGTTTTATGACTTATGTAGTCCTGCTTCTTTTCCACTAAAGTGAGGGGAGGGGGAATCTCATGAGATCTGTAGACCTGGTTTTACCTTGGGTATGAAAATAGCTCTTTCAGAGACGTTGTACCTGAAAATAGGCTGAAATAGAATGTCTCTAATGCTTAGTTCAGCTGTTTGCCAAGGAGAAGGGAAATAAGCACTGCATTGTTTCCAATTTTTCTACTGATTCTGTTTCTGACTCTTTTCTGCTTATATGCACCCACAAAATGGGTGCGCTACTACCTGCAAGGAACTGAGCAATTTAATTATGGATTTGAGAAACACCAATGTTCAGTACTTCTGCTCAGTTCATCATGTGGAGTTGACCATCTCTGGGGATTAAAGAATAAAAAAAGCAATGGCTAGAGATTTTTGATTGTTTTCTTTAAAAGGTGGTCCTCTTACCTCCAGGGACATAGTTTGGAGATATCAGAGTACTCTGAAGAGTAAAGGGAAACAGCAGATAAAAATCATTTTTTCAAAATAAATTTGCAGATAAAGCAGGAATGCCGGAGAGAGGATGAGAAGGGAGAGAGTGTCAAGAATAATTTGTCACAACACACTGTGCCCTTGGATGTTAGACACAGGCCAATCACTAACCTCTTGGTTGGTAATGGAAGAATCCAACTATTTTCCCAAGCTTTTTCTTAGGGAACAGACTAAGTGATGGTGACTGGGTTCAAAAGGTGGGATTCTTTTCTGGGAAGGGTGAGGGTCAGGGTTCTGGGAAGGTTTTATATTGTGACTATTGGATTAGCTGGAATTTTGCCTGTGATTTTAAATGATCTGTATATTTTCCCTAGATTTTTGGAGAGACACATTTTAAAATCTGAAGAGATAAATAGAATAAGTAATAAAACTTAAGTTCTTCAACTTGAGGATTTTTGAAAAGTTTCCTAACCTTTATTTTTTTGTTTGGAAATAGTGATTTGAAGGTTAAGCTCTTGTAATTCTACTCCACAGTTTGGTCAGATATTTTTAAGATACTTGTTCCCATAGCATCTATGTTATGTCCTTCTCATTGTGCTTACGTGGCTTGTGGATGAAGTTTTGGGTTGATACTGGTGTTCCTATTTGTTCTGCCACTATTAGCTATTTACCAACAGCTATTTGTTCACTTTGTTGTTTTGATCCCATTGATCCACTCCTTTGTGTTCCAGTTTGTCCTCTGTGTCACCTCTGACATGGGTGCATCCATCAGTTTTGTGTCATGTGGACCTCATGACGTTGCTTTCACATAGATAAGATTTTCCATGTTACACTCCTGAGTATGATATGTGAGTACTCAGATACCAAGGCTGTGTTCACAGCATCAAGACTTGAATAGAACAAAGCAAACCAGATTTTGGTGACAGTTACAAATGCTTATGATCTTTCTTTGACTTTTTCCACTGCTTCTCATTCTCTTTCAGTTGCTGTCACTGAATATTTATCCTACTTAAACATGCAGTATATCTGGTATGCGTTCTGCTGAATTAATATATGACAGCGTCTTCGCAGTGCTGTAGAACTCTTGCTGCAAATGCAAACGTGTATTGTTCTGAGCTGCTCAAAAGTTTTTAACTAAGAGAATTGTTACTTATGTGTCTGCCCCAAGTTAAGTCATCAATTATCATAATACTGTGAATCTGTCTCTGGGAGAGAGTTGTTTGGGTGAACGTTTCTAGGAGATGCTATGAGGACTGGGACAGATCTGAACTATGTGACTGAGACACATGGATGTTTAGTGGTGCTCACTGTTGCTTGTGTTGTGTGATATTTAAGCCTGCTACTAGTAAATGGCGGTCACAAACCCTCAAAGCTTTTCTGGAGTGAGTTACTTTTATTTTTTATTCCTTCAAACACAAATGCGTGTTTTCCCTTGACTAAGTCTGTCACATTACAAAATATCAAGGGCAAATTAGTGTGTGCATTTTTCTTACATTTCCCTATTTTCTTTTGGCAAACCAGAATATTATGTCATTTTAGTATTATATATTTTTTTCATTTCTTTAAGATTACCCTGTTTTCTAATGACTCAGTGAAGACCAGCATGGCAACATTTGAAAGATTAAAGATTAAACTAACCTAACTCCCATAGCGTTATCTGTCAGCTAAGTAAAATCCACAGCAAAATCACACACAGGCCTGTTAGGAAAATTAACTTGAAAAAAGGTCAGATTTTTTTTAAAGCAGTTGTCTGGTGTTGTTTTGTTTTGTTTTGTTTTTGTTTTTTTTGCTTTGCACCTGTAACTTACTGGCATAGCTGATGACACTTAGGCTTTGATTCAGCAAAGCACTTACCCATGCTACTTAGTCCCGTTGACTTTAATGGAAAGTAATTACATGTTCCAACAAAGCACATACAGAAGTGCTTGGCTGAATCAAGGCTTTAGACATTATAATGAGAACCTGGTTGGAAGGGAGAGGGGAAGCTGAATTAATGTTGTTCTCAAAATCAAGTCTATGCTCTCTGAAAATATACAGTAAGGACTCATTTGCAGCAGTGTGCTCCCTATGCTGTGGCACATATTGAGCTCATTGCTATACAAAATCAAGAAAACAAAATTCTAATTCCTGTATCCATGCTGTCACATGCAGAGTTCACATGCATATTATCACACATGAGTTAAATCACTATGCAATGATTACAAATGGTACCAGTTCTTTCTTCAGCATTTTTCTTTTCAATATTCAGTCTCTATTGGTATGAGCTGTATTAAAATAACAACTTGAAGTAATCCTAGAACCTGACAATAACCACTCGTTAACATAATTTCCAGTAAAATATTACAGCAGAGCTATAAGGCTAGCTACTCTATAGTTCTTGAATTATAGTATCATAGAGATACTGTGCATGGTTTCCAACCACTCCTGTTACATTACACTGAGTCTAATTTCATCTCCTTGAGAAGGTTTTATTATTGAGCACAGAGCAAATCCTGCTCACTTTATATTCCTGGTGACATTAATTGTTGTACTCATATAACAGATTTGGCTCAAGGGATATATGACTAAGAATATTGCTTTTCTGTAAATTCTGATAGAAAGATGCTGCTCAAGATGTAGTGGCTGAAATAATTTACAGGTTTTTTGTTTTTTTTTCCATTATTGAGTATCTGTAGCTGATGAACTAACGACTTATTTTGTACGTGTTGGGAGCACACAGAGCTGATGTTCAAGCTAATTCTTTTACAGTGATTACCCAAGCTATTGGGGTTAATGGGATTAGCAGGATCTTGATTTCTGAGAAACACTGCCAAAATTCCATAGAAGAAATCAGTTCAGCATCTATCCAGCTGTTGGGCCAGATACAGAGGTACAGCCACAGCTTCTCCTTGGCTTTGGAGCTATGAAGCACCATCAAGGGGAGACTTGTCAGCAACCTTTTTTGTTATGCTTCGTTCTCCTGCGATAACCATTGCCTTCCCACGCACCCTGCAAAAAATATTGCACTGCCTAAGGAGAAAACCAGGTCACAGGTCTGCCTTCCTATCTCTTCAGCACAGAAACAATTTACACTGTCTTCCTGGGCTGCACTGAGTGAGATCAGAGCTCCCCATAGCCAGTGGTTTTGGCCCTGTCATCTTAGCAGGAGCTGCACAAACCTGCTCCCTGTCCTGCTGCCATCACACAGCAGGTGATGTGGTCTGGCAGTGGGAGGTGGCTGCAGCTTCCTGCAAGGTGCAGTGGAGCAGGTGGGTCCTGGCCCAGTGAGAGGGAACAACTGAAAACAAAATCCAAAACAAAACCCTTTGAATAAAAGGATGACACCATTACCTTGGAATTAGTCAACAGTCCTCCATTATTTTCCATGAAATCTGAGGTTGCGTGTCTTTCTTGAACAGTCTCCAGGGACCAGGATGTGTCCTGCTCTGCTCAGCCAGAGTGCTGTTTGCAGGAAGCAGTGGACTACTTCCTGATTCTGGGAGATGGAAGGAAATCTCAGGAGAGGGAAAGCAGTGCAGATATAAGAAGAAAGTAAATCTCAGTGACATTGAACAAATGACTTCATCAGCATATTCAGAGAATCATGCAGGGCCATCTGTGCAGGGCTATACAACCCTAGGCAATGAGTGCATGATGGGGAAGCACAGGCAATGGACATAAAGTGTCTGTGCCCTTGTGCAATTATGGTCTGTCTGTTTTAATTCTCTCTTCTCCCTAAAATTACTGGGTTTTTCCTACAATTGCCAAGCAGTGAACTAACAGCTATTTATGTCTTTGATTTCATTCCACCAGAAAATATTTTTCTTTAATGAAGGATCCTGTGTGCAACTTCTGCATGATGCTTAAGATGATGCAGACACTGATGGTTTGCTAAGTGGGCAACAGCATGTGTTTCTGTTACTTCCCCAGCAGCTATGGCTCTGTGTACACTAGCAGCACGAAGGGCTTACTACAGACATAAGCTTTTAAAAACACATTAGCCAAGGACAGTGACTCTTAATCATATTTTTAAAGCTGTTAAATTCGGTATAGTCAGCTAAATTCAGTATATCCTAGATGTTAAGTGACGTGTTGAAATGAATGAAGGTGACATGTTAGCAAGCATATGTAAAATATCATTCTTTTTCTGATCTTGTCATCTTTATGATATTACTGTTGCTTTTTTACAGTGGGTGCAAAGCTTGAATCCAAATCCTAGTGGGATTTTCTGCTATGTGTTACACTTGCTGTAAGAGGAAAGAGCCTTAGATATGATTCTACTTAACTTTAGTTTTAGGTTGTTGAGTATCATCACTGAAGAGAGCACAATATAGTCATGCTGGAGAAGTCTGGGTGTTCCCTTTCCATCTGATCCTATTGCCTTTCTGCTGCAATACATCACACTGAAAGGACAGCCAGCTGCTGCCCTTCCCTGGCTGCTCTGGCTGACATTCCTGAAAGTTGAATTAGGGACAGTGTTATTTACTCTTTCTTCTGCTGCACCAAGAGAATGAATTCCAGTGTCCTTACCATGTGTGTTGTCTTTGCACACTGGAAAAAGAGACTGTATTCTTGAGGCAGATTCTTTACCATTGATGGGAAATTAATAATAGCAAATTAAATATTGTTTATTAGAATTAAGTAAAATGGTCAAAGCATTCATGCTGTTTGCTCCTATACTTGTTGTCTGCTGTGAGCCCTGGGGTGGTCACCATAAAGTTGCTCCTTCTTAAATCAGGAGACCATTTTTTACAAAGGGAAATAATGTAGCATTCATTTGCAAAGTACTCCTATATTGATAAACATTACTATTTCAGAAACATTTTTTTTTTTACAGTTCTGCATTTGTAGATCTAGCAAAGCTCCATGACTTGAGTAGAAAGTGAAGAGAAAGTTCTATGCTTGTGCATGATTATATTGGCAGTAATTTAGAGCCAAAACCACTTAATGCCAAATGGCAAAATCCAGTCCGACGTGTATTGGAGCCAGATCTTCCCAATGCCGCTACATAATGTTCCCAGTTAGTTAAATGAATTTTGGGGTAAGGGCTGAGAATGGGAGCGCTAGGCCTGATGGTTTTTAAAGCACTTGTGTAAGAACTGAGCCTGCTCCACTGCCAATCAGTGGGAGCAGGAACGCATCTACTAACAAGGCAAAAATAAACCGTGGCTTAATCAGCTGCAAAAAGGCCTGGTCTCTATGCTTTCCTAAGTAGTCTATTTTGGAATGGCTGTTGGCATTGTCAGGAGGGTACAGCGCTGGAGACTTATATGGTTAAATTTTATAGTAGTCTAATAATGAAAAAAGCATGTGTAAGGCCCCTTGGCAAACAGCCCATAATCGTGGCAGTATTCCTACAAGTAAAGCTGCAAAGAAGGGGGAGTGAAAGAGAGAGTGATAATTAATGGGGGCCTGCTTTATTTGCCAGGAGAGATTTTCTAATGCTGGGAGCAAAGGGTATGTGCCTGAGAAAATGTTGAGAAAATAGAGTTGTTTTGTGGTGCCCTAAAATACAGTTTAATGAAAATGAGAAAATAATGGGAGGAAAGTCACTTCTCCAGTCCCTGGCCAGCTGCCCAGCTGTGAGTAGAGATGCACTGTTCCCAGGCTGTGCTTCCAGCACAACTCACAGAAAGCTAATTGTTCCTATACACATTTGCTTTATTTTCAGACTCAGGCCATTTGAAACCATTTTTTTCCTTTTGCTCTTTGCTCCCTCCTAGCTCTCAGATGGTAGAGAATTTCTTCCTCAGTGTTATTTCTTGAAATGTTTCTGCCTTGCAGAGCACTGTCTGTTGTTTTCCATTCTTACTAGGGTGTCTGTAGGAGTCTGATCAAGCTTGAAGGTACCTGAAGTTATCTCTGATTTCTTAATCCTCAGGCAAACCTGTTTGGCAGGGTGTGTCTAAGCTGCAGAGATCCAGCTCTCAGTTGTGCCTCAAGCAACAAAATCATGCCAAGCCTCATTTTATTTCTTCATTGCTTGAAAATGCTTTGTTTCTCTGTCCAGTGTGATAAACTTGGGAAAAACTGGTGTGAATGCTTCTTCTATCTTCTCAGTCTTTCCTTTCTTCCTTCTGGAGAAAGGAGGCAGAGAAACAGAATCTAGCATGAGGTAATTCAGGTGTATTCCTACATATTTTGCAAGTGAATGATGAAATAAATTAGTATATTTTGGGTATCTGAAATAATAAAACAGTCTTTGACCTCAAGTAACTGGGAAACAACAGACTGACTTCTGATCCAGAAGTTTGTTTACATTCCCTCAGACTTGCACAGGTGCCCTGACAGCAGAACCAAATCCCCTGAATTTCATATGAACGTATGTATTCAAGAGGGCTTCATATTATATCTGTCAGTTGTAATCTTACCCTGCCTTCTTTGGGCAGATATGTGATGTCAGTGCTGCTTCGAATGATGGGTCAATACTAAACCTAGAGGAAATCATTGAAATAACTCCTGTTGACATGTAAGCACTAGAAACCAAGGCACCAGAGTCTGAGACAAAAAAACTACTGCTGCCCCTGACTGGCAGTGTAGATGAGTCACTTTTCTGGAAGAGACAGTAATGATAGATGTTACATTAGATTACTCCCGTGCTCCCCTCTCCCTACGTAAAGTCATTTATCATGAATTTGTTCAGTGAAAGTGGGATTTCCTGTTTTTCTCTGGACATCAGTTTCTGGAAGGCTGTTTCAGATCATTCTTGATTCTCCTCTTTTAGAATTTTATCCACCTCTGTCTTTTCTAAAGAATGTAGTCTGGAATGAAACTTAAGTTATTACTTAACACATTATTTAAACTGGAAATTACACTGAGCCCTTAAGTTTTCTCTGCTAGGTGGTTAACTGCATAGGTTTTAAAGAGATGTATTAGTGAGGCTTTGAATTCACCTCCTTTATAGATTCTTGGTATGCATGGTTCAGGACACAAATTATTCTTCCTAATGTTATGCCTGAATGGTACTGGATTAAATACTGTTGGTTCTGGGAAAAAGACCTGGAAAAACAGTATTGGAATACCATTTATAAAGGAATAAGCAAAATTTTAGTTGGCATTTTTGTTTCTGGAGCTCTATTAAAAGCTATTCTTTCTTCCTTTCTTTTTTTCCCCTTTTTTTTTTCCTTTTCTTTTTTTCTTTTTTTTTTTTTTTTTTTCCTTTACAACATTCATAAAGAACAAAGATCAATTATAGTACAAATGCAAAAATGATGGTAAAATCTCATCAAAACTATAGCAACAAATTGTATCTGTTTGGTACATTTTTAGAGGGATCTCTTCCAATAACAGGACTACAGATGACAGCTCAATGAGAGTTGTTGCGACTTCCTCATGCAGAATTTTCACAATGGGCAAAATATTAAATATGATATAAAGAAGTTTTAAATTTACATATGGAACTCTTTTTTTTTTTTTTTTTTTTTTTCCATCACAAAAATGCATGGGACCTGTGCAGTCATCTAAGCAGTCTTAACTGTCATCACAAGATTAAGTTGGTCTTGATTGTTCTGTGCATTCTCTGGTACAATTTCCTCTGGGATGTGGTGCCAGTGCAAATGATTGAGACAGCAAACTACCACTTAGTAACAGTACTAAATATCTGATTTTGCAGAGTATGTGCTTATGCAAATAGGGTAATCCTAACTGTCATTTATCCTGTTTGTGATATATACGTTCCCTTGTTTCTAAATCACTTCTCAGATAAAGCATTCCTGTTTTCATGCATGTGCATTTGTAAGCGGTTTGTTTTAATTGTCTAGAGGATCCAATGGACAGAACACCGGGTCAAATCTAAGTCTTATCTTGAAAAAGATATTTGTTGAGATAAATTTAAATATGTATTTTAATACATATTGTTTTAATGACATATGTTTTGAACACAACTTGACCTAAAAGAGGCACTATTGGGATACCTGGGACTATGGCTTTAAAAACAGCAGGCTTCAGCTTAACTGTGGAGCCATTCTCACTTTACTCTATTTCTGTACATGTTAACAGAGATGTGGAGAGGTTGTTTGGTATTGCCACTGTTTTAGTTAATTTTTTTTCATGCTTCTTTCCTTTGTGCCATATAGACCTGCTGTTAAAAATTGTCAGCTGAAGTTTTGATCTGATGTAGTTTTGCCAAAGTGCAATCTGCACAAGACCAAATTTTCTTTTTATATCCTCTAGCTGGGTCATTATGCTTGCTTGTTCTAGTTGTTCCTCTGAGGGCTTGTAGTTTACCATAAACTTTTTTTTGTTTTTGTTTTGTTTTTGTATTAGCATTTAGTGGAAAAGAGTAGAGAGATCTTGGTTAGATTACTGTGTGAAGATATTCACTCTCCCTGAATATCACTCTCACGTATAAAATTGAATTAGTAGGTAGTTCTCTAACCTAGAAGTAAAACAAAGTTCACAGGTATTTGCAGTCTGTACCAGAACAGAGATAATGAAGGACATAAATGCTTCAAGGGATAGATTCAAATTGAAAGAGAACATTTATTTCTGACTTGTTTTATATTTGTTTAATTGAAAGTCCAAAGGAACTTCAAAATCTATGCAGCAGTAAGTGTCCCTATTGCTGATTCTATTGTCAAAACTGCTGGGATCCTTTCAGTCTGCCTGTGTTGAACAAACAGATATAAAAATTAAAAATACTTTACAGTGAGAGTTTTGTTTTTGTTCCTGAAGGTTCTGCCTCTTTACTGATTTCTAGTAATAGTTCTGTAGTATGTCACAGTAGTGAAGTATTACTGAATTGAGGGTTGTAGTTCATATTATCCTCTGTAAAGATTCTCTAAGCAGTAAGGCTTAGGTGAGTTGCCATAATTGCAGTACACTGCATTCTGTTTATGCATGCAATAGGAGCCTGTTTTCTCTGCTTTGATATTTGATAGACATTGTACTGGACACGCTGTAGAGCTGATTTAATAAGGCATGTTAAGCAGTCATATCATAGCATATGAGTCATCCAAAATTCCTACTGTATGTCATTTTGCTATCTTAGGTAAATTGTAGCAGTATGTTTGGCAAATATCATTAATTTTTGGAGATATTTGAATGAAAAAGCAAACAGTGAACTGTCTCTGTATTAGCTGCTCACTTCTTTTCCTTAGATTGTTGTCGCAGTTTGGCTCACACGTTTTGAGTCACTTTTGTGCTTGGACATGTTAGTGTTGTCAGAGCTGCTACTATTATTAAGTGAACCAGAGGCCATAGGTGAGATCAGCATGTACTTGGCATTGTACTCATGTCAATAAATGTCAATGAATCTTTAGTTCATTGAAGGTAGAATGTAAGCTGGAAAAGTTGAACTAATGCATGCTTTTCCGATATAGCTGAAATGGAAGGAGACCATGGTTGCAAAGAGCATAAAACAGAGAGCTTGTATTTTCTTCATGCAACAGGGGCATTACATACTTATGTCCTTGTACATTACTGGATTACCAAAGAAAAAATTTCACAAAACGTGGAGGAGCAGTGTAAACCAAACTAACAAACCAAAATTTCTCCAGCTGGGATACAATTTTTTGTGGCTCATTCTGTTCCTTTTGCCTTGCTCAAAGCAATAAAATAGAGAGTAAGTTCGAAAAATAAAAGGATGAAAAACACATCAGAACATCATCTAAATTCGCTGTTTGGTTTTCAGTTTTTTTCAAGAAGAAACTAAAATGCAGCTGGAGCTCTGGAGTGTTTTCTACATTTGGTGCTCTGCAGTTACAAGATTCTGGTTTGAAATGAGGTCTAATTATACCTTAACTACTCTGCTGATTTCTGCTTTTAAGGTGCAGTTCTGTGAATTGTGGTATGTGTTTCCTCTGACATTTTCTGTGGCTTACTTTTGTGTTTGCTTGGTGTGGCTTTCAAAAGTGCAGTGGAAATAACAAAGTCATTTGTAATTGTGAAAGAATAAAGGATGCAGTAGGGCTAACTCAGGATGCCTAAGGCAGGTAACAATAAATTCTCTCTTCCAAAGAAAAAAAAAAGTCTGTTTAAGAAGAGTATGTCAAATGCAAATAAGCTTAAAAAAAAAAAAAAAAAGTTGAAACTGAGACTGTAAAACTCAAGAGGCAATGAAGGAAACTGCAAAAGTAAATAAATGAGGCCAGGCAGAAAGTATAAATTCTGGAAACTGAGCAGAATACTAGGGCCAAGTGAGCTGAACCAAAAATATAGTTGAACCGGTAAATGTCAAGAGAGGGAGGATGCATCTTTTTTAAGTAACAAGTACTTGAAAGATAAGATTTTAAGGGTGAAAGTGTTTCCAGGCCATGTAGTCATCATATATGCTGGATCAAATGAGACAATAAAATATATAACAAATTTTTTTGGTGTTTTTTTTTTGTTTGTTTTTTTGTTTTTGGACAATAAGGCAGAGAATGAAGCTTGCCAGCTGATTTTGATAAAGGAAGGCAATCATTAATTCCCTATTCTGAAAAATCTCTTCTTCCCTGTTGACTGAAAGTACAAAGGTATTATGTTTTATGTAGCACCATACCTGCAGAATACTGGTACGTAATGTTAAATGTATATTGCTAGATAACTAATTCCACTGGGTTTATTAATTTAGAATGAAATGCTGCCTTTCAGGAAGTAGAAATATCAGTTTGGTACCCTGCTGTGTAAAGCCAAGGGAACAGAAAAACAGGAGGTTACTGAATGTTTTTCAAGATACAGCACTAAACTGTAATAACTAAAATGAAGGTGATTTATGAACCAACTTACAGTCAATGATTCCTTCAATAGTGGAATGGCAATAACAGGTAGGATAATTGTTACTTAGACATACTACATTATTATGAACCTTCATTAGGAAAATATACTTACTAATTTCCCAATCAAGACAGAGATGTTCTATTTCTGGACATTTGTAAACTTCCGGTAATAGATAAGAATGCAGAATTCAGGAGAAGGGGAGAAAAAAAGCAACTAGTAAACTATAAATAATAAAAGCGCATTGCATATATTTAAATGTGATACTGTAATTCCAAATAGTGGTGGATACCAATGTAAAAAAAAAAAAAAAAAAAAAATAGACTTTGCTCAAAACTCTAGATATAGTTCATGTGTGTGCTTCAGGAGAAATGAACTCAAGCTGGAAGAAATGCAGAAATAGAATCATGGAATGACTTGGGGCAATAACGGAACCTGTGAAATGGAGAGATAAGGTCTAGCCTCCGTCCCTAAATGTGCTGATTTTAAACTGAGGGAAAATGTTTCTGTTTTTCATGGTAGTAGGGTATAGATAACATAGCAAAAGTATCCAATCACCTGCATCTGGGATTTCCCTAGCATTTTCTAATTAACATGTTTTGGATAAGATAATCAAGGAAAGTGCAGGACTATCAAATCTCAGTTTTTCTCTTAGACGTTTTCCTAGCTCAAACATTCACAGACATTTAACATTAAGAGATGGTCCTTAAAATCTTATCAGCTTTCAAACCATAGACACTCTTGAAAGATGTTCTGCAGATGATCATTTAGTAGTCCAATTAGATTCAGTGAACTTCAACTAAACTGACTTGTATGGCTTAATCATAAAGTCTCCAGACAAGTCTCAAACTTACTAAAATAGTCAAGCTATTTCTTTTCTGACAAAATACGAAAGAGACAGAGAATATATTTGCTGTTAAAAGTTGAATATTTATTCTAGTAGTTAATTACTTATTATGTCAGGGGTCACATCTATCTAGATTAAAGAGATGGGAAGGAACTTCTTATCAAAGTGATAGGAGGAAGAACTTGTGTTCAGACTTAGTCAGCTCTGCAAGAACTGTGGGTAAGGTCTCAAGGTTAGAGAATTAGGGAAGGTACCATAGTGCACAGTGGCTGTACATTTTCACTCTGGTCGTCTTCAACCATACATCGGCAGCACAACTCTTCTCCAGGCCAATAAGGGAATGTTCATATATGGTTGTCTTTTGAACTCTGAATCTTTCTGAAGCCTAAGTACCACTGGAGTTATCCAGCAGGCTCTGCAACAGTTCTCTTTTTTATGGAATATACAGCATTTGTTCTTACTTCTTCATTTACGGGAGTAGCTAACTCCATCAGTTATATGAACAACTAATTGCACCAGATTTTCTAGAGGCTGTTGAGACTGACTCTTGCAGTTAATGTGTTCAACCTATATGGGAAAATGCTGTAATAATATTAAACAACTTTAAACCATTACTGTAGGAAAATATAACCATGCAGAAAGCGTGGAGCATTTATACAACGTGAAAGGATATCTAATGCCATCTTGTGGCAGTTGCAAAAAAAGAGATGCCAACTTAAATTTCTGAATCTCTCCTTTATAACTGCGAGCATATACTGTGTCTTCAGTCCTTCAGTACAACACTGGTACAGATGTTGGAAATCTAAATAGAACAGTATTATATAGGAATGCTGTGAGTTAGTTTTCTATATGCTCTTTTTCTTACAGTATCAATATTCTCTTGACTACCGTGCTGCAAACAGTAATACTTCCAAGATCACAAACAACCATCTAAACTGGGAATCTTGGCAGATCTAGGCTGATGCCAGATATTTTATATAAAAGTCTTAAAAAAAGGTAAAGGTTTTGAAGCAGAGGATTACTTCTCTAAACCTAACTTGTTGAAAGATGAAATCTATTACATTTAAACAAATTAAACTCATTAAGTATTAAACATATTATCTTATTTGGGATAAAATATTAATAGAATAGTTGTAGAAGATTACATTTCCAATAATATCTATATATAAGTCATGAACCTATTGACAATTTATGCTCATTAATTATGTATGTTCCTTAGGGGATAAAAGTTAACATCCCATTTTATAGTTTCTTGTGCAAATTAAGCAATAGATTGTCCTACAGCCAAATATGAAAGCACCATATGCAAACCACTGAATGCTGCTGTCTGAGAAACTACGCTTATTTGATTTGGGAGATGGGGAGAAGGAAGTGTATAAAAGAAAGACCGAATCGGTTTTTCTGTTGCAGTTTGTTGTGTGGTATTTTAGGGTCTCTTGCATGGAAATATCTTTCTGAGACAGTGAAGACAAGTTTCAAACAAACTCCATCTATTACATTGTTAGTGATAGTGCTTACTCGAGCAACTAATTTCGAATAGGAAAACTTGATTGGGAAGTGAAAGATCTGGATTTGTCTTCTCTGCCAAGAGCAGACTCTTTGTTCACCTGGTGATAGAGGTGTTTCTGGTTTGTTTGGCCCCTGAATGTCTATGTGTCTTGAAATATCACTGCCCTGAGAAATTCACAAGTCATAGAGGCAAAGTAGTAAACCAGCTGTTGCTTATTCAGAAGGCGAAGAGCTAAGTTAAACAAAGATGAATGACTAGTTCAAGACAGCGTAGGAAATCACTTGTAAAACTGAGAACTGACTCTGGAATTTGATAGTAGGATGAAAGCCTCTACTGTTTCATCCAGTCATGGATACTTCTAGCACATTTATGAACATTTCATCTATTGTCTGCAGCAATTTACTTCTACTCCTACTGAACTCATAGTATTTAGCACTAGGATTTCAGTCACTGAAGATTGATACCACTTCACAGTTTTGGTAAATTTGGTATCTTTGTATTCTGATGAGGATATATAGATATCAAGCATGTATGTAAACTGGAAATTAGAAAATGATTCTCCCTGGAAGAGAAGTAAAGTGAAAATGTTGCATGTAGATATGCAGTAGCAGTGTTGATAAAACAAAAACAGGTTTTCAGATGAAGATCTATAAGCTTTTGAGGATCAGTACATGATATGGAGGCCCCCACTAGCAAAGATTTGATTTCAGTGACCAGTATATTCCTTCACTGATATCCCAAATTACTGGAGGTGAGGACAAATGGCAATGTGTTACAATATCAAGATTTCATTACACATCTGGAATGATCCAATACTTTTGTCTGTCAATTCTGACTGTCATCACAAATCTTCATAAAGCTCTACACTGCTGTTTATTTTTGCTGCCACATGTATTGTTAGGAAAAAACAATTTCATATTTTGAGATAACAAATCCATAGTCTCTCATTGCATTATAAAACAAGTTGGTTTGGATTCCCAGATCCTCCTTTGTTAGAAGGAGAAACATGGGAACTATAGTCTTGTCAGCCTGTCCTTAGTATTGAGGCAGGTCATGGAGCAGATCAGTTTGAGCACAATCATGCAGCACGTGCAGGACAACAAGGGGTTCAGGCTGAGCTAGCATGAGTTCATTAACGGCAGGTCCTGCTTTGACCAAACTCATCTCCTTTTGTGATTGGGGTGGTCAGCCTGGTGGATGAGGGAAATGCTGTGGATGTAGTCTAACTAAACTTTTGAAAAGCCTTTTACACTATATTTCCCACGGTATTCTTCTGGAGAAGCTGGTAGCCTGTGGCCTGGACAGGTACGCTGTTTGCTGGGTATGGAACTATCTGGAGGGCTGGGCCCAGAGAGTGGTGGTGAATGCAGTTAAATTCAATCTCTCATGGGTCACTACTGGGATCAGTCCTCTTGAATATCTATTGATGATCTGTATGAGGGGATTGAGTGCACCCTTGGTAAGTTTGCAGATGACACTAAGCTGGGGGAAATGTTCATTTAGGGCTCACAGAGGGATCTGGACAGGCTGGATCTCTAGGTTGAGGCCAGTTGTATGAGCTTTAACAAAACCAAGTGCCAGGTCGTGCACTTTGATCACAACCCCAGGCAGTGCTACAGATTTGAGGCAGATCAGCTGGCAAGCTGCACACAGGAAAAAAATCTGGGAGTTTAGTCAACATCTGGCTGAATGTGAGCCAGCAGTGTGCCCAGGTAGCCAAAAGAAGACAATGATAGTCTGGCTTGTATCAGAAATAGTGTTGCCAACAGGAGCACGGAAGTGATACTCCTCCTGGACTCAGCTCTGGTGGGCTGCACCTGAAATACTGTGTTCAGTTTTGGGCCCCTCAGTACAAGGAAGACATCAAGGCATAGAGTGTGTTCAGAGAAAGGCAACAAAGCTGTAAAGTGCCTGGAGAACAAGTCTCATGGGGAGCAGCTGGGGGAACTGGGATTGTTCAGTCTGGAGAAGATGAGGCTTGGAAGATCTTATTGTTCTCTACAACTTCCTGAAAGGAGGCTGGGGCCAGGTGAGGTTGGCCTCTTCTTCCAGGTAGCAGTGACAGGACTAGAGGGAATGGCTTCAAGTTGTGCCATGGAGACATTCTAGGATTAGGATGAAGACTAAAAAAAATTTTTTCTCTGAAGGCACAGTCGGGCACTGGAATGGGTTGCCCAGGGAAGTGGTCAAGTCATCATTCCTGGAGGTGTTAAATAAATGTGGAGATGAGGGAGTTAAGGGCACAGTTTAGTGGTCACATGGTGGTGATGGGTTGACAGAATAGATGGTCTCAGAAGTCTTTTCCAACCTTACTGATTCTATGATTCTAAAATGCAGTTGAAACTGTAAGATCTTAAATCATGCAAGCAGCTCTTTTCTCACTTTCTCTAGAAGCATCTTGTATAATAATATTTTGCTGCTCGTTGTTTTAATGTTTTTAGTAATTGTTTTTTTTTTTTTTCTTTTTCCTTTGTTACTAGAAATTCCCCAAGGTACTGTTTTCTATTAATTGAAAGAGAAAGTAAAGACAGCTACATTCCATTCCACTTGCCTATGATATGTCAGGCGATTTATTTGTTTTTCAGGCAGACAGCCCTCTTCTTGATACATACCAGGGGAAACAAAACCTTTATTCCATATACTAGAGATTGCAGGTCAGATCTGTAGTGACATCAAGTAAGAATAGTGGAAAAAAGTTTGAACAGCAGCAGAATTGGATACATGAGTCCAAAGGTAACTACTGCTGATGAACATGAACTGTTACCTGAGGGTAACTTACATTGACCCTGAGGGCAGCTAACCTGCTACACTTCCCTTGCATCTGAATCTAAATCACTAGCCAGGAACTTACTAATTTACTACTATATGGATGTGGTTTCAGATGAATTGTATTTGGTTGAATTCTTAGGACTTAGTGACCCATGACTTGCTTTTATGGGTATGAAAATATAACATTATATTTTTCTGGTACAGATTTTTCCTTCTGATTTCTGAAAATATATTTCATTCCTCTTCTACCTACGAGGCAGAAATCTGTTCTTATTCTCTATTTTTACTCTTGCAGCTGAGTACTATCTCACAGGAATTTACCATTTCTGTCAGCTTCTGGATGCATCTTAACATTTGGTCTTTTTTTTTTTCTCCTATGCAACTCTACTTTTATTGCAGGAAAATTGGAGTGGACTTAACTGAGCATATATCTGTTACATCTATTTTATCTGACTGAGATGGGAGCCCCGGTAAACCATGCTCCTTAACCACCTAGAGTCTCTGGTTGTGGTGCCTGTGGATGTGAGAGACTGAAAAGATCTGAATGCCCATGATGCAAATTGCTTCTTTCTGAAGTAGAAAACTGGAAAACTTCCCAGTTTCCACATCTGCCTCTAATTTACACCTCTGAGTACTAGAGTGAACAGGAAAATGGAAGGATTAATGAGCAACTGTTCTCTGTGCATCTACTGCAGGAGATTACACCCCCAGCTGCAGAAATCAAGTGGTAACTATTTAGTTGCTAGAGCTAGACATCCACCCCTCATCTGACTGCAGGAGATGCTATTTGTGTTGAAAAAGAATAAGGCAGATGCTTGGTACCTGCTAAGCACAACTGAAAACAAAAATCTAAAGATCCCATGCTAAGACTTCAATAGAAAAGTAAAAGCTTACTTGTCTCAGCATAATTCTCTTTCTCTCCAGTCCAGTTCTCAATAAATAGAGCACACATGTTACTCTAAGCAGGCTAGCACATCACTAAGACCAGTGTAAATATTGGACAGAGTGACAGCATTAGGCTTGGCAACAAGAGATGGGACACAATTAAGCTCAGGTCTAGTAAGAAACTAGCCTGACAGGAATCCTATAACTACTCTGACTTAAAGATGCCTTTTCAGTGTAGTGCATAGCTACAAACTACAGTGTGAGGAGTTACAAGATGAACTGTTATAAGATGGGAACTATTCCCTACTGAGGTAGTTACTGGAGTAAGCATCAGTTCCCAGATCTGGAGCTCCACAGGACCGGTGGAGATTGCACTGCCATACCCTGGAAGCAGTAGAGGATGGTGCAGAAATCAAGCTGGCTGCAACCCAGTTCATCAGGGCAAGGACTTCTTAATCCCTTGTGGTGTGGAAGGCATTTGCTGCAAACTCCTGGTATTGTAAACTGAACAAGGATGCAACAACAAGTCTGCACAGAGCTGTGCATATATGGGGTTGCAACTTTGGTTTGTACTTGCAAACAAGAGACGTATGAATAGAAATAATCAGTATGAACAAGCTGAGGTTTCTTACTGAAAAAGGGGTTGGAGTGTGCATTGTCAGACTCAGGTGCAGGAGTGGAAATGCAGCAGATGTAGCAATCCAGGAGATTAGTTGACATCAAAACAGAATGCTTTAAACAAATAAATAAATCATTGTGTCTTTGACATAGATAATGTGCAAGACCAATGGAGTGTACTGTTTCATGCGATATTTAATCAGCTATTTTAAATCTCATATACAGGACAGAGCTTAGTTGTTCAGTTAAAAATAATTTAACTGTGTTCAGGAAGCAGGATGCTGGCATTAACTTTAACAGTATGTGTTTGAAACTAGGGTGCATGTTGCCATTCATTTTAGGTGGCTTTAAAGATTTGTTTCACTTAAAGAGATTTTTTTTGTTATGTTTCTGTGGAATAACAATGACATCCAGTGGCTAGCCACTTTAATAATACATACATATCTGCTGCCAGTTTGTTAGGCAATGGTAAGATTCCTCTGGAGTCTTTTTTTTATGATAGCTGGGAGTTCTTTCTCTCAAACTTACCTGCGGGGATTTTGGGGTGGAGGCACTTGAGGGATAGAGGTTGGGCATGAAAGGTCCCCATGCCTTAATGAGGCCCTACAGTAAGGAAGTCAGTTCCACTCTACTGGTATCTAAATGCCAGTTTAGCTTCAGGGAAGAACAAGATATTGTAGTTTGTTCATTCTCTACTCTTCTAAAGAGACTTAAACCCAGATTTCTTCCCTAATAACTGAAACCCACAGTGGCCTAAGCAGTGACTGTATCCTGTAACCCTTCCTCTTATTTGAAAGTGCTTATCTAAAATATACGTGTTTTGATTCTTAATATCATCATTTTTCAACTGTTTTCAGTTTTTTTTAATCTTTTTTTGCCACCTCATCGACATTCTTTAGGCTGCCCTGAGGCATCCTTAACTTAGGTATCAACAAAGTGTATATTTAAGATTTTTTTTATTTTACTTAATAAGTTACCATAGCAACTATCACTCAAAAGGTATTTATTGCTGTGGGAATTAGTTATATTTCCTTTTAATAACAAATACCTAAGAACAGTAGCACATTGTGCAATTTTTTTGCATTTTACTTCGTAGCTGAAAACTATGTACCTTAATATTCTTCTAGCAGTTGGCTCATATCTTAAAACTTACTTCCTCTTCTTTGCTTTAAATGATGTTTTCCAAGAGATCTCAACAGAGTATAGATGTGAGATGCAATGTAATTAGTCTGAGAAAAAGGCTTATGTAGGTAATGGACAAAAGAAAACCAGGTGCCCGAGGCATGCAAATACATCAGAATAACAATCCTGTGGTACTTGGGCACTGATATCTCCTCTCCAATCCTTCTTGCTTTCTTTTCTTTTTTTTTTTTACTGTGACTCCAGTAAGATGGGAGCTACAAGGCATCTTTTGTTATAGGCTTGGAAAGTTTTAAGAACGGTTCCAGAATCTACTTAATTTGTAAGCTGAAACAGCTTGGAGGCCCAAGAAATGGCTAATTACTTTGCAAGCTTTCTGCAATAAATTGTTTTGCTTAATAATTAGACAATTTATAATATTTTAAAAAATTAAGCATTTTTGATACAATCACATATGATGATGCATACTTCAGAGCAAAAATGTTTTCGTATATTACTGGCTCATCCCTTGTTTCATGGAATTGCTTGAGTATGGACAGTGAGGAAAAAAAAAAATGGTATTAACTTCTGAGTTTCTTTAAACGTTAGTCTTCCTGCAGACAGGAAAGTTATAGATAGCAGCTAGTCCTCTTCAAACAAGTAACTCTAAGTGAGGTTGTATTTTCTGTTGTAATACAATGACTGCAGTTCATTACATGTGATATTCATGCAACTACCGATGAAATGCAACTTGCTGAAAATTCTCACAGAAAATTAAGAAAGTTGGCTTAAAGTAAACAATAGGTATTAGCTGATGTTGTACTTGAGAAAAGATTATGTACTTGTGGTCCAGTGTTCACAGGTGCTTTTCTAACTTTCTTAAAAACCTCTTATATCTAAGATGCTAAAGTCTATTTGCTCATTTTTGCATAGCTAAATATTTGTTTTTCTAGTAACTAACAGGACTGCAGATTAAGCCACTGTCCTCATCTTCATAGTACTTTGTTTACCTGAGGTTGAATGTTACATCTTGAGTAAACAAAGCTGATCCCTTTCAGCATTCCTCTAAACAACTTATTTGTATTGATTTCTTGTAGGTTGCCACTACTATCCTTGAGAGTAGTGTCCAAAACTGGATGCAGGATTCCAGCTGAGACCACCTAATGCTGAATAGACTTGAATAATCACTTTCTCTGTCTTGCTTCTTGCAGTCTAGCTAATAGTTCCCCAAATGACATTTTCTCTCTTGGCTTCTATTCAGTTTGTGGTCAGCTGTAGCCATCCCATTTATTTTTTTCAGTGCACCATTTTGCAATGTTCTTGACTGAATAATCTCAGGGATTTCAAATAATGTCTTCAATGTCTCAAGATGATTTTTAATTCTAATATCTTCCACCCCCTACTGGTGTATCTTTTGGTAGTTTCAGTTGTTTGTGGAACAGAGTGTGGAAGCACCATTGGAGGTGGAAAGCAGGATGACATTTTCAGACCAAACCAATTTTTGGCTTGGTAATTGTAACAAAAATAAATTGAACTCTAGCAATGCCTAATTATGCTGTGTTTTAGGTACATTTTGTTTCATTGTTGTTCATCCTCTCTTCTTCTCCCCAGCTCCTATTAAAAAAAAAAAAAAAAAAAAAGTTTTCTAAAAGGATGAAAAATGTTTTATTTCCTTGAAGCATTTTAAGACAAAACTTCAAAAACATTGTCAATAGTTTTCATTTTGAATCAAGATTAATTTTCACAGTCAAAATAACTAAAACATTTCTGGAACCATTTAGAAACATTCCACATAACTTTCTTCAAATTTTCAAATTTAACTAGATGTGTATATCTGATCAGAAATGAAAAGAATTCTCAATGAAAAACATAAGTTTCTGCTTGAATTAGAACAAAAGTGCATTTATTTATATCCAAAAATGAAAAAGAAACTGGAGATTGTTTCTGTATATTCAGATACATGACTAAAAATACATGAAAAAAAAATTAGGTGAACGCTGCACAATATTTCTTGAGGCAGTCTCCAAGAGAAGGACCCTTGTTAGCTCCAGGATCCCCTGAAAGCCTTTCAGCATTACTGTGGTTAATGAGCCAGGATCTCCCAGTTCATCTCCTGATCTGTGGGGCCTCACCACTTTCCCAAAAATAGCTTGAAGGGGGAACAGTTAGAACATACTCTCCTTTGGCTTCTGTTGTGCAAGGAGTGGCTTTGCTACCATGAGAAGTTACATGGCCTGTGCAGAGCTGGGAAAGAAGAAAGCACTGTAGCATCTCTATGAAAAACTGTCAGACACTTGACTATGTTTTGTTTTCTGTTTGTGGCTTTCTTATGTACTGCATTAAAAATATTTTATGCAGAAGTTCCACTGATGATGACAACATTCATTTGCTATTACAGATTTGGTACTGCATTCTTGTTCTCTCTCTCTTCCCACTTTCCATGATTTTTTTTAATCCCATTATATGGTTACCATAGCAATTGTTCCTTTTCCCTTCAGCTTTCCCTGCTGCATTTGAGAGCATTTATCTTACCGAATGCATTCTAGTTCTCTTTCTCTCTCCAGAGGAATATAAACTAAGTTAAAATGTTGATGATTAATTTACCTTCTGATATTTCATACAAATGATATCAGAAAAATCTCTAAGGTGTATACATGATAGCACAAAATACTGACTTCACTGTAGAGACATAGAATGTCCTATAGATGTCACTGTACTCCATGCATTTAATTGAGAGCAAACCCTACTAAAGTGTGAAATTAGTTTTCGACTGTCAAACTGTTACACAAAGGCCATGAGATCTTGATTCTCTTACTCATGAGGATGGCTAGTATCTCCCAGAGCAAGCAGTATTGCTGCATCCAGGATTTCACCCTTGAGCAAACTGATCCTCATCACAAATGAGAGGACCAGAGCAAGGCATCTAGTAAAGCAAAAGCCCAACAACCGTAAATACAGATGATTAGCAATCCTAAGGCTCATCTGGGGAGTCTTCAGCTATGCTTTTACAAACAAAAGCTCCTGACATCTTCAATGGGTTTTTTTGCTTGACATGAACGCAGTATTGAATGCTTATTAATAATTTGCATTTCTCCTTCAACATTCAATCTAAAATACTGTGGAAAAAGTCTGTTCACTAGAGGAGGAGGAAGTAACTTTGATAAATAGCATCTTCTGATGTTTAAAAACAAACAATAAAAACCAGAGAGTTTAGGGAAGTAAAAATTTATTCATAAATTCTACTAAAGTTCTGCAAATATATTTTAATCTTAAGCAGGAAGGCTTCATGCTGACGTTTTCAGAATGCTTCATTTATCTTTTATTGTAGAGATAGTTGTAGGGGTTTTTGTTTGTTTCCCCCAAAATGTACTTACTCAAAAATTTAGGAAGTGGTAAAAAGCAACAGTTTAAAATCAGGTTTTTCATACTGAGTTTGCATAAACATTTTACATCAAACTGAGTTGCAGTTCAGAGGGATTTGTTTTGCTATTAGAAATCATATTCAGCCTCGTTCAACTCAAAGGACTTTTTTTTAGCTGCTCAACCTGTGCACCAGCTTTTAAATGCTGCTGGTTCCACATACCTGCAGCAGCAAGAACTTGTCTCTGAATCATCTATTTTGGCAGAAACAGTCCATTTTATTTTATTTTATTTTAATTTGTATTCTTTTCTACAGTGATGCATTGAAACTTTAATCATATGGAATCAGCCAGTGAGCAATCTAAATAGTTAGTAATAGCAGTTAGTAGTAGCACAGAAATGGTCTGGAAGATGGTCTTACCTCTTTTTCAGGTTCCTCATAGAAAACACCACAGACCTAGCTGACGAAAAGCTTTTGCCTCAGTTATAGATCACCTGAATCCATTTTTAGAATGAAATAAACTATATTGTAATTCTTTCTTAGGTAGCCTTCCAGTCTTCTCTTTCAGCATGCACACTTCTGTTTGCGAAACTTATACCTAATTGTGTATTAATTGATAGTTCTGATGAATTAATTTATACAAATCAGGTAATGTCTAAGGAAAAAGAGCACTGTGGTTTATGAACAGAGTTTTCTGTGATTTGCGTCATACTAAATCTCTGATCGTCTGTGATCAGCAGCGAATGGAGTTGCCTGCTTTACTTGCACTTGCAAGTCTAAACTGTGTGTATTAATTAATTTTCTTATTATCGTGCTTCCTTGCTTGACTCTTCAAAATTCACCTTTAATTTCTGTGACCTTAGAGAAGTAAAAAAGGACTACATAGCTATCAGGGTGGAGCAGAGAATAGTGTAAATATAAGTATTTATAAACATATTTCTATATTGTGATGATGGTGGTCAGAATTAAAGATACACAGCACTTTCCTTTCCTTACCTAGCACCTGAGATAGGCTGCAATCTGTGTTTGCATCTTGGACAAAGCTGCTGTACTGATCCTTTTTTTTTTTTTAATCCTCATTGTGAAGAGAGCGATTTTGTTCATGAGCCCATAATGCGCCGCAGTTGCATATGCCCATAACCTTTCCCTGAACTCAAGCCCTCTGCAGCAGGTTGCAGAGGCCCAGAGCGGCCAGGTGACATACAGTGCCATCTGCACTTCTATACTGGTCATCTGGCCAGAGCTCTGACCTTTCTGAACATGATACAGCGAAATCTAACTCCTGAAAGCTGCTCGGAGGCAAAATCTGTTCTTCACCGTCAGTTGCAGTACTCAGTCACTTAATTGTCCACTGCAACTGATAAAGTAACCATTAGACCCAGGTCATGAACTACAGTTTATCATGCACACACAATAATACACCCTTGAACTGCACTGATTTCTAAATTATAGCAAGATAGACTTGTTCTATGAAGGAGATTTGAAGTACCTGGGACTTTGCCTAGTCCTATACTGCAAAACAGCAGCTGGAAATAGGTTTTGGGCAGGGAGAAGAAAGTGCAGTTCACAATTGGCAGGTAAAGACTTGATGCCAAGGAACAAAACACACACAAAACAATGTTTGACAGTAAGGCCTGGTTTTGCCCCCAGTCTCAGTGAAGTCAATCAGAGAAACTCCATGGGGGCCACTGATCTGCCTGGGAGAGGGATGAGGGTGGCAGCAGAATGGGGACTAGGTTGCATGCTTCTGCCAAAGTACGCATTCCTGTTTACTTATGAATAGAAAGTGGTTATTCCAGATCCAACTTCAGACCTCTAAGCATTAGAGAAATTAAAGCTTATCTCACTGTGGGCCATACAAATCTCTTGTCATCTGGAAAAGCCTTTCATCCAAAAATCATGGTTAGCTTCACAGACATTAATTCATTAATTAAGTCTTGAAGTTGATGTTGCTATTGTTATCGTGTAAGTGTATAGTCAGTTCCATCTGAACTATAGATAAGTGCTGTTCACATGCTTTGTTCTTCTCTCTTTTCCCTCTTTTTTTTTGTCTTTATCCCACTCAGGAGCAACCCATGGTGTTCATCATAGCCACAAGACTAGAAACTGAAGTGGCTGTCCAGCTAATAGGCAGTTAATGGCTGTTATTAGTAGCCAGTTAGCCAGAATGGGGAGAAGTGTAAACAAAGCTTTCTACTCATTTATGTGAAGGCAAGGTTTCACCTACTGCTACTGGGAGATCTGCCTGTGACAGGGGGCTTGAAACTAGATGATCTTTAAGGTCCTTTTCAACCCAGGCCACTCTATGATTCTGTGGTGTGGGGAGTGGAAGGTTTCCCCATTGCCCTGATGTAGGCTTAGGGATTAAACGAAGGAAGTATGTAATTTATTGCTATGATGAGTTTCATGCAGTGTATGTAGAACCACAACTGTGCTTATTTGATCTGAAATTCAGTCTTTTACTTTCAAGCACTGGAGTTCCTCCATCTTAAGACATTCAGAAAAAAAGAATGTCATTTGTAGGAACTGTTGGTGCTGCCTTTATAAATTCTTTCTTGTGTGAGAAGCTTATCATGACAAATGAAACTACAGTTAAAATAAATAGCAATATTAAAAATACAGACAAAGAAGAATTATTTGAAGCAATAGTGGAGTCTTAAGAATGTTTTTGTGAAAATATGTTGAATAAATCACTTCCTTTGGGAATGATAGAAATAATTGCACTAGTAGGGAAAAATCTGTTGGAATAAAGAGTTCTCATGAAACAAGAGTGACTAAACTCTAAAAACTTCTGAAACAGAGCAAAATCAGACAAAAAAATATCTGAGCGTGGTTTATCCTTCTATCCAGTTAATAGAAAAGTTTATAAGTTTCAGTAGTAGCTGCTTGGCCACAGTAGGGACAGGGAGATAGGAGAGTTCCTATCTTATGCTGGAGAGTGACAGAAGTATACAGAAATGTCTCATATTCAAGGAAATTCCGTTGAAGGTGTTCATTGAGTTCATATTTATGATGCCTGTGGTAACTCCTTCTATGTATTAAAAATATATGTATATTTATTTGTGGTTGCCCAGGGAGTGTAAAGCAGAATAAGCTTTCAAAGAAAAGGGTAACATGAGTGAAGACAGTTAAGGTTAATTTGAGTTTCCTGTGACTAGTTATTCAAAATCACTCAGATTGTTTCTGTACTCATCTGAACTTGTATCACTTGCCTGATATCAAGTCAGCATGAAGAAGTTGTCCAGGAGGTGTCCTGTTGTGATACCCTTTTGTAAATCTGTTCTGCACTCTAGAAGGACAACGCTATGCAAACCCACAAGCCTGCATTTTACTTCACAAACTGTGTTGCTTTGTGGCATTGGACACTGACCAGAATTGTGTTCTAATAGTAGTGGAATAAGAGTCATCTTCAGATACACTTTTTGTAACAATATTCAGATGTTTATACGGCCACCTCAGATTTCTACACATAAATCACCTTTAGATTTTTTTCTGAATGTTTGAAGGGTTTCGTAATTTTTATTTTTTAAAGCTTTTTCTTAAAATGTTGTTGTGAGAATTCAATCTATATATGGCCACAGTATTAAGACAATGGAGAAGATAGAGGTGATGGGAAGGTGACAGAGAAACTAAAATAGATTTAGCAGGGAAACGCAACAGAACACCAGGTGGCCTGAAATTTAAATTTGTATTAGTTTTTGCATCAAAGCAGTAATGAAGTTTAAAATGCTTTGTTTTCGTATGGAATCAGGTAAGTGGATTGATTTCTTTCCATGTGTCTTTTGGCAGTGCTTGAGGAACAGCATGTGATTGATTCTATTTCATCTGTGTGCTCTAAAAGGCATTGTCTTACTTATATGTATTCATCAATAGAGTACAGATAATGCAGGAACCTCATTTTCTGCATGTGAGATGTGGTTAGAAAACAAGACAACGTGCTAGAACAAATAGCAATTCTACACATCAGATTCATGCAAAAGTGATTTATTTGGAGTCTTTCTGTAAATAATTCTTTAAAATACATAACTACTTAAACTTTTGACCTTAAGCATTTTATTCACTGCATAGAAGTCTGCATCAGTCCAGAAGATTATTTTTTGCCCAACGTACTCTCTGGAAGTTGCTCAGTTTTGTTTGTGTCATGCATCTCTGGGTAAAATCATTACACTTTATTGTGCAAATTAAACTGTGACTCTCCTCGACAGAGCTTTTGGCATGATAGAACTGTGCCCACGCTTAGTAATTCATAGAGAGGGTTAAAAAAACAGAATCAAATGCTGGCTGCAAGCTAAAGAGAGCAGGGGATAAGAGCTTAGGCTTACCTATAGGGGGACCTAAGGAATAAAGCAAACCATAGTCCAGTGTGGGGAAGAAAGGAGAAAAAGCAAAAGGGCTAAAAGAGATCAGGCCTAATGAGCCTTTCGAGGAACATGGGAGACTGGAGCCTCAGTACGAAAGAGTGGCCCAGCAAAGCAAGGATAAAATGGATCAGCCACAATGTCATCAAATTGATCCAAAGTTCAAAAACCATTAAATCACTGTATACAATAAAATAAAATTAAAAAAAAAAAAAAAAGTTCAAACAGTGTCAGGCTCTTTAAAGCTCACTTGCTGACATCAAACATAAGAAGAACACCTGTTTGTACCATAATGTGACTTTTTTCTAAACAGTGCCTTTGAAATGTGTGCAGTGGTCTGTCATTTTCTGTTGCACAGTTCTCCCTTCACATACCTATGGGTCCAGAAGAATTTTTACACTATATGAAGAAGAGAGGAAGAATTGTGAATGAATTAGAGAGAGATATTTGGACCAGAGGGTTTTTTTCTGCTGCACTGAGGAGCTGTCCTCCTGCCCAGAGTGAGGGTTTGAGAAAAGAGACAGACAGAGGAGAAAAGAATAACTCTGAGTGCAAATCAAACCAAACAAATACTATGTACAAAAACATGGTAAATAGCTGTAATAAATGCACACTAAGAGAGCAGAAGGTATTAATTCCTATCAAGAGCGTTTCTAATGTACCTATTACTCTAATGTGTAAGTGACAAATAGGACAAAATACCCTGTGAGTCCCATATGTCTGTTCATGACGTAAAGAGGTGGTGCTACCCATATTTAGCAGGCTTTATTTAGCCACCTACGCACCTCTGACTTGGTAGACTTATTTTTGATAAGTGGTGCTTAAAAGTGTTGGTATGAAGCATAAGTAGCTAATGCAAATATGTTACCGACCCCAACCAGAGCTAGCAATTATGTAAATTTTCAAAGCCTTCATCTTTTATAATTAGATGTGGCTGGCTTAGAGTGAAGGACTTCCATCGCTGGACAGCTCAGTCCTTATTCCAGTATTTCACGAGAAATTATATATTTGAAATCAGATGAATGCTATATTCTTTAAAGTAATTTAAGGTGTAGCTTGGAATATGTGAAAGACCTTTAGTAATTAATTTCTTGTTTGCCATGCATGAAAGATGAATAAAAGCACAGAAACACTTGGTGAGTTACATCTTATAGCTGATTATAATTAAGTGTTCTTTCCATTCGTCCTAAGTGTATGAAATGCTCATTATTATTCACAAGATCCAAACTCCAAGTTTCCTTAGCTTGGATAAAACAAAAGAACATGTGTTCATGTACATAGAGAGAGAGGTGCCTGTACATAAACCCAAATGTTCTTCCCTATTGTATAGAAGATTCACCAAAAGGTTAATTGTTGCTTGACAGTCTCAGGGACCGATTACAATGATTTTGGTTTGTTTAGGATCAGTCTCTAAAAGACTCCTCAGGAACAGGAGCACTGAATCACTGTAACACACATTTCACTATGGTGGTTGAGCTTTCCCAAAAGTTTGTGGTACTGATTGAATCAGGGCCTGTGTGTGTCCTTGTGTGCATGTCTGCACACATGGTTGTTCAGGGCTGTGCACAGATGTATTTCAGAAGACCACAGCAATTTCTCTGAATTGTGCACTTGAATGACAGGAACAGAAGGGAAGGAAAAAAAACACTGATATTTCCACCTCTTTGCCCTTTTATCTCATTATTACCTCTACAGAGTGTGAAATTCTGCCATTCAGGCTCAGTAGTGATTTACACCCATTTTTGAGTGGTTTAAATAACTCTTGCAGGTGCAAGACAGTGAAGAATCAGGGCACTGGAATGCACTAGCCACAAGGGTGTACTTAGTGCCTTATACTGCAGTAGGATTGTGAAGAACACCATAATGACTCTTTACATTCAATCCAAGCTGCACTTAAGTGTGTATGTGTACAAAACAGCTTCAGAAGAAGTGCAGCAAAGGACCTGGAAAGCTGAGGTATAATTCAGGAAACTTCTCTAGGTTAATATGCCAAAACTTGCTAGATGCATACTCACAAAAATAAAACACTAGAAAACCTAAGTATAATGTAGAGCAGATGCAGTATAAAGGCATTCCCTTCAGCCACTAGAATTGGGTGAGTAAGCTCATTCTGCAGCAACGGCAAAGCATGGGGCTTCTCTCTTGGTAATAGAGAGATATATTGGAAATAGAGCGTGTAAAAAGCAATGCCCAAACATCTGCCTTTCCTCCCAGCTTTAGAGGAAGATGCACGTGCTGTTAGGATCTCAATAGTTTTTCTACATTTTGAATAAATAGCCAGTTTTTGGTGTATTATTTAACTCTGGTTTTCTACCAAAAGCACCTATCTCTGATCAGGTACTTTCTCTTGTTCACACTAACCTGACTACGGATGAGGTAGCCTAAGGACTCATTTATTCCATTGATGCATATATTGCACTCATCCTTTGGATAAAGGGAGGACTCTGGTTTCCTACACTATCAATCTAACACCTTACATGAACGTCAAATGTGATTAAAAATGAAGGAATGTGACAAAATTAGAGGTGAGCCATAGTTACATGCTCAAAAAGACGAAAAATAGGATTAATAACTGATGCCGGGAGAGAGGTGAAGCATGCTTGCAGGGAGTAGAAGTAGCAAATGTTATAGATGGTACTATATACTAGGAATGAACATCAAAAGCCTTGGAGGCTGGGTTCAGAAGCTTATCAGAAGTTACCTCGGCCTATTTGATTGAGAATTCATGCTGGTAATTTCCAAAGATTGGATTTCCTTGTGAGATCTTTAGTAGTTTCTCGTCTGGGTCAGATTAAAGGACAAGAAGAACAGCTCTGCTGGCACTACAGTATTGCTGCTTGCTAGCCTACATAGAGCTCGAAAGTACACAGATTTCAAAAAAAAATATATAGAAATAAAGTAATCATATAAAGCCACATTTCTTTTCATGCCTTAGAACAGTGCTGCGTGTGGTATAGTCACTCCATGTACACAAAGAAAACCCAGACACATTCTTTTATCTTTTCCTTGTTCCCTATATGGGTCAGGCAGAGGCTCCTTTTCATGGAAAGCTCCATGCCTAAAAAAGCATGTGGCCAAAATTAGGTACCTAAATTCACAATATCTAAATAGGGTCCTTGGTATTTATCTTTTCAACATTAAGGCACTTAGAACGCTTGTGCTGAATGCTCAGCACCTCTGAACAGCAAGAAAATTAGGTGGCTGGCTTAAATACATCAGATTTCCAGTGATTGGCAGGCGTGTGCCCTGGATCTTTTTTCTGCCGTGCATTTTTGTTACAGAAGGGATACGTATTTCTCAGTTGTCATCGGCGCTAAATAGTGGCAAGCTCTCACATCTTGCCATCTAGACAGCCTCAAAAGGCAATGAAAGGAATTCAGCTCACCGGTGCTGCATTGAAAGGGATTCAGGATAATTTGGTCAAAACAAATGCATCGTTAGTCAGTCTGCACAAGGTATCAATAAATCAATGTATCTTTTTGGAAGCCCTGAATGGAAGATGGCCGTGGAGCAGAGCTGCCCCGCAGCAGCCAGTGCATGCTGGGCAGGGAGGATGGAGCCCTGCGTCCTCCCGAAGCGCTGCGGGCCGCGAGGAGCGCTCTCCGGACACCAGGTGGCACCAGGGACCGGCCGGGGAGCCGGCCGCCTCCCAGCCTGCAGCCCCATCGCGAGCACAGGTGCTGCAAAGCTGTTGTTTTCCACGAGTTACCCAAAATAGTGAGCGAGAGATATTTCCGGAGAATAAAATTTCGGTACCTGGCACTGACTGAGCTTGCAGCATGCTGCTGGAAAAGAGTGCCTTGTGTCACAGCCTGGTGTTATTCTTCCTCATACATAAATACTCATGGAGGAGGTTCTGTATATTATAGCCTCTTAGAGGTCCAATATGAACATGTTTATCTCTAAAATGATAGTAGTTAAGCTTTTATTCCTGTTTACTGATGCTCACAGAATTTTCCCTAGCCAAAGAAGCATCTCTTAGCTTTTTGTGCCTACAGACAAAGTTAGGAGGGTTGACTCCCAGCACAGAGTTTGCAGCTGAATGTCTGGGCTGGCTGGAAGTTTATTCTGCTTCAATGTCTGTTATTATGGGATGACTGCAACAGCAACAAATTTGACAAAACAGAGCAGTATATAATAATGTAAACATAATTACCCTAACTTTGTGTTCCCACTGGCAAATTCTTTCTGAAAACTCCTTTCTCTTGCTGATTTTTCAGAAATGAACTTAAAATGGAAATGTGTATATTTATTACAAAATGTACACATTTTTTTTAATATTTAATTTTATTTTTGTCATCCTCCTCTGTGGATCCTCCACTGCTGTTTGAATGTCGCTCAGCTCTGTTTCCATTGAATCTGAACTGTGTGAGAGCCAAATCCACTGAGGTGCCTGTGCAGCAGAGGATTCAAAGTTTTGATGGAAAGGTTCTTCACATTTCTCAGATCAGCTATTTCCAAACAGTGTCATTCAAATCTAGGTCACAAGGAGGGAGTTTGTCCTTCTCGCCTGTTAAAATTTGTATCAGAAACTGTACTAAAAATCCATACAGTTTGTGTAATACGTTTCTTTTGTGAATAGCTGCTTTGAGTTGCTATACTGACAAACAGATGTAAATAAAAAAGAAAACAGCTTACAAATGATTGCTTCATTTGTGCTTGGCCAGCATTATGGAGGTTTAGGGTACCCCGTGTCACTGGCTGGCAGCATAACCTCTTTAGTGCAGGTTGCATGCCTGGACGTGAGCGTGCTGCTGGGCTGTGCATTCCCCAGTGATCACACAATTAAGTAGCAATGACTGGCAACACTATTGCTCAATTAGTCTATATAAGATGACAAGCTAGAAGATATTTCGCAAATAGCTCTTCCAGAGTCACTTGCCTCAGTGAATTCGCTTTAGAATGAGGCAGCATATAGACTTATTTTAACTGAAACACATTTTCCCACATCATCAGTATTTCTTATGGCTGAAAGCAACTGGTCAAATTCGGAGAGTTAGACCAATGAAGACCAGTGAAGTCAATATTTTTGGATGGATAAGACTGAGAGAAGCATGGAGCCTTGTCTCACAGTCAGTGTTTATAATAATCTGCAGACATGGACCATGCAAGGAGGACTATCACCCTACTAGCAGCTTGTCATGAATTGTCATTTGAAATGATAACATAATTGTGCTCATGTACCGTCATGAGGTGGCCTGAAGCCAGAGCCTGAAGCAGCCAGATGAGCTGCTAAAGAGAGGTGATGTCTTCCAAGTCTGAGCAGGTGGAAACAAGATATACAACTCATTCTTGCCCATAAACATGCTACTGCTTTTCTCTGTGCCCTTTGTGGGTCAACACTTGGGATGGAAAAGTCTTGGCTGCTCTGTCCTGAGTTTTAGACCACTAGGATATTACAGAGTGGCACAGTTTGAGCATCCACAAGACAAATGATTAAGCAGAAGGCACTCATGTAGTTCTGCTGTTATTCCAAAGATGTCCTGTGGCAGCAACAGAGCTCAGTTGGTGCAGTGACCCTGCACTGGGAGTAAGCTCCTCTGTTGCAGTCCATGGGCATACAGGACATTGTTGCCAAGTGAAAGATGGACTTACAGGTTCTTATCATAGCTTACTTCAGGTATTTGCTCTGATACTTGTTTGATATCTTTTCATACATGCTCTAAATCTGTAGAGGTGCTATTAGCAGATCAGGAAACCAGCGCAACTTTTCATCAAAAAAAGGATGTGAGTGCCCAACCTTCCTATTTTCTGAGGAGGTATGGGATGTGCTTCGAGGATATTGTTCTAGGAACCAATTCTCAGGCCTTTTACATTCTTGCCAGGGAGTTACAACTTTGCTGTCATCATTACAGAGAGTGAGAGTGGCAGAGCACTGGAACAAGCTGCCCATAGAGGTTGTGGAGTCTATTCATATAGAATATGGAGATATTCAAGATCTGCCTTAATGCCTACCTGTGTGACCTGTTGTAGGGAACCTGCTTTAGCAGGGGGTTTGGACTAGATGATCTCTAGAGGTCCCTTTCAACCCCTACAATTCTGTGAGTTTGTGATGTACTGCTCCTGGCACAATGTGCAGTGGTAGGCTCGAAAGTGTGCCCTCCTGCCTGCTGCCTGCTGACTATTGCCTTTCTGCTTCTCTGTCCTTGCACCCATACCAACTGCATTTGCCTCATTTTCTATGGCTGAAAGATGATTCTTCTCTGTGAATGTCTCCTCCTGTCTCTGTGACTGTGGGAAAAAGTCTGTGCCATGTGCCATGATCTGTGGCCTGAAGTCTAGCTGGGCAGGTTTTGTGCCAAGCCCACCTGTGGCTGTGTGCTTGGCTGTGTCTGTGTGCGTGTAGCTGTTTGCTGGATTTGGGACTTCACAGTTCAAGTGAAGTGCTGGTGAGGACTGGTTGATCCTTCTTGAAAAAAAAAAAAAAGGGATTTACCAACTCATGATGAGCACAAAGAGATGATTAGTGGTAAGGTTGTAGGGAAGAATATGCCAGAATATCTTGAAGTACAGAGAGAGAAGATTTATCATAGAATTAAAGATGAAAATAGGTAGAAATTAGCAGTTGAGAAGATACAACCTAGAAGAAAGAATACATTGTTTATTAATTACAGACAGTGAAAGGGTAAATTTAATCAGGATGGAGTACTTGATGATTGAACTTCAGACAAATATGGCATTTGGGAAAACTGATGAGATATTAAAATAAGAGATTGTGAAACAGCAAACTGGGACAAAATTTCCTATTATCTGTTGGGTATTTTCTTAAGAGAAATTTTAAATACTGCCTTAGCTTACATCTTCTAACTTGTCATTTCTACAGCATACAGACAAATGGCATCTATTTCTGTAACCTCTGTAAATTATGTCTTCATACATTTGAAGAACCTTCTGTAATGTAACCAAACTGAGTTTATTTCCAATAGGAGTCTGAAGTCCAATTTGCTAACTTTGATGAGATCAGAGTTTCAGCTGTAATATGTCATTAACCTGCTTGCATGCATATAATGTAAAAAGCTCAAACATTTTATATTCAGGAAAAGAGAGACAGTATAACTTGTTCATTGAACCCAGCTAAAATTGTCTTCATTCCTCACCCATTTTGCATGATTTATGCTCTATATAGTAACAGGACAAACATAAAATCTTTACATATGTGAAAGAGAAGAATGTCTAAATAGAACCATTTAAAGTCAGGAGTCAGTTTAAGTAGGGAGTCTGTTCTTTTTAAAATGCATTAACATTGATCTTAGTGTTCACCAAATGATAACAAAGTATGGTCCGGAGTGCCTCATTTACCCATTTTCCCACTTTTACCACTAGGCCCTATTGCTGCTTTTTGAAACAAAGCTGCCTAATTTGGTCTCTGGCAAATAAAACCTCCTGCACTCATGGAATAGTTGTTCATTAACTGTTTGTCCATTTGCATGATACTTTTTAACAATGTTATTTCACACCTTTGGGTAGGAGCTAAAAGAGAAATACTTCACATTCTAAAATTATACTTCAGATCCACCATAAATTAAATACATACTGGGGCCTGTGAAGCAATGGAAATGTGCCATGACACTGGAGAACAAAAATGTTCACTTGTGTTTTTATCCCAATCAAGGCTTTCATCAGCCAAAAGGAGACAGTCTGACTGAGTCAAGCGGAGGAATACAAGCCAAACAGAGGATGGTGAGTTTGTCACATGTGTTTTTACACAATCAATTAACCTCTGAGGTCTTGATTTATCACTTTGACTTATAAAGCGGACCCAAGAGAAAGCCATGAGTTGGAGATAAACGTCACTTCTCTCCAAAGATAGCGTGCAGTAGCCCTATCTACACGAGAAACTGTGTACCTTTAGGAATACCCTTTAGGACTGTCTAAAAATACAATGCCTAAGAATTCTCTTTTTTGCACACAAAAGAAGAATGACTTCTAGGTACGAACACTCTACTAGAAACTTGCAACCCCATTGCTATGATAGATAAGTTTCCTTTATTATGGCCATGAGGAGATACCACTGCTCATGGTAGAACTAGTTTATATTTTATCTGTCTGAGGCTATTTCCACATTCAGCTTTGCTCTCCAGCTTTCCTGACCACAGTGTTTGATCAAAGATTTATAGATAAATTAATACTGGTGACAGCCATTTCACTGCCAGCCATTAAGTCAATGTCATTAAGTGTTGTTTACTTACCAAGAGTTCAGGAGCAGGGACGACAGCATGGTGGGACAGAGGGAAAATAAAGCCAATTCAGTGTTACAACACTAAAATTCATCATCTGAGGTTCTAGTGTTAATGGCAATAGGATATGGGGAGTGTAAAGAATTGCATGGCTTAGGTCTTTGTTAGAGAGATCTTTACACAAAACATTTGAAGGATTTGCCCAAAGAGGGTCATAAAATTTGTGTGAGTTTCCCTTTTGCCTTGTCTGTCCTTGGTGGTGGGAAGAATCCCAAGTGGAAGGTAGAGGTGGAACAGATCCATGCAAGACAGCACAAGCTGAATCCTACTGCAGTATGGATGTTCCTTAAAATGTTTTCTCAACGCTGTATTCTGATTTAGCGATAAATTATGTCAAAATTATCTTTATCCACACAAGTCACCTGTCTTTTGGTGTTTACTCGATTTGTCTGATGGCAGTTTATTACCCTAACCAGGCAGCCTGCATTAACCAGCCTGCTTTGCAAGCACCAGATATGCCCTTTAGCCCTTTCTAGGGTCAAATGGGAAGACCTAAAATGTTTTTAACTTCAGTTAATTCAGAAAAATGCTTGAGCACAGTGCCTAACATCTCCTCATTTTACCACACTAGAACAATGCCTGGAAAGTTTGAGTTATTTCATGTAACTTAGAAATGTGAATGTGTTACGAGTCAGCTTTGAATATGGCCTCGATTCCAAAAGGTGTTATCATCAAATCAAAATTATTCACACATGTCAAGTTAACATTTTATTTTTATTCCTTACTCAATTTTTGGCAAGCTTACAGGAGCTGTCAGTGTTTCAGTATTTTGAGAAGAATATTTTAATAAAACAGTGATGTGCTGAAAGGGGTTCACAAGAACTCACTAGAGGCCCTTGTTAAAATTCTGCCACCCTTCAAAAAATTATTCTCTTGCCTCTCAAGGAGTTCACCCCCTCTCTGGATACTGCTAAATCATTTCTGCCAGGGATGAGTTTCATCCCTTGGGGCTCATAAAGATACTTCTGAAGAGCAAATTGTTTGCCTTTGAAATAGACCAGATTGCATGAAATAGCAGACACTTTAAAAATAAATTCCTGGGGTAGCAACACTTTCCCGCTCCCCCCGTGCCAGCATCCCATCCAAGCTCTGCCACCCGTACCTCTCATTGTGTTATACTATCAAGTACTCAATCTATTTCTCGGGAACAGAGTATAAACAGTTCCAGCAAGTGCACTTAATGTAACTTTTTTTTTGCCAAGTGGCATTGCCTCCCTGCTAAGCTGTGGTAATAGGAAACCTTTCATATATAAAGGTAAAAGAACAACGGAGCCAGGTTCTCCCTGCTAGCACACAGGGCTTGAGTTTAATTCAGTTTAAAGGAGGAAATTTTTGTAGGACTCTGGTGTTAAAGTATTGTAACATATGACTGTAATAAAATAAAAAACATATTAGGTGCAATGAAAAAATGCAGTACTTGAAATAAAAATTGGAATTCTGGTAACATAGCCCAAAGTGGTTAATTCTTTATTACTTATTTTGATGTGATTGAAGTTCTAACTTAAAGCTGTGTGGACTTATATGAGGTTTGTCTCAGTTCCTGCATATGCCAGACCTTCTTTTTAAATACTTTTTCAAAAGAAAATATCTGGATTGAAATCCCTTATCTCCTAAATGTAATCTTCCCAGTCACTCAAAAGTGGGATCTAATCTGTTCCTTTGTGCTGTGTAGGATATCCATGGACCATATTCTGTAATCACAAAATTTGTTCTATGGTATTCTTCTAAGTTTAAAAACAGAAGTGAGACCTTGTACATCTGATCCAAGTGTAAATGAATAAATACCATTGCTTTTCATTGGCCAAAAGAAAACATGAATGGTCCTTTTTCTTGATTGGTTTGTTAATCTCAGAACATGAAGAAGACTGCTTAAATGGGAATACGATTAACTCCTTTCAGAGCAAAATTCAAATGGCCCATCTGATAAGTTGTATAGCTTTACTTTAATTGCTTCTGCCAATTCAAAGTCTGTGGAAACTGAAAGGAAAATATAAAACATCATTTAAAATAAATAGATCTTAATGTAAAAGCTAACAAGTATAACAACTATCCTACTGTTGCATTGTGTGTTTTCAAACACTTTTAAAAAGTGCTGTGAACTCTGAGGTCCTGCTGTTGTGACCTAGAGAACTAAAATCCTCTTTAATGGTATCTTGCTTCTAGGCAAGATTTAGGTTCACTACTTGTGTTCACTTGTTCACTGACATTAGTCCCATTTCTTAGGCCAGTGCTGGAAAATAGCACTGATGTGCACTGATGTGCCTCGTGTGATCTGTTTGGTGGTCATCTTAATAAGAATTAACACACCAAGCAGCACTTTAATAAAAACTATTGCTTAAAACCTACTCCAAGAATGTGTTGGTTGACTCTGAAACTACAGTATCATTATATTGTTAGTGATTTCTTTGCAGGGAGTAAGACATGACTATGAACAGGTAGCACTATTTGGAATTTGCATCAAGAAACTGAGGCTGTAATCCCAGTACTGACCCATTGAAAAAATCTGGGGAAACTACTCAGCCTCTCTATGTTTTGGCTTCTCTCTTACATGCTGTAAGATATTTACCTCCTCTGTGAAGAGTTCTCAAATGAATTTTGATGAAACGTGTTATAGGAAATACAGATACTGGTAATATTTTGATAGACTCACAGGATCAAAAGTGGCTGAATATCCAGGAGAATTATCGTTCTCCTTAGTAGTTCACAGCTGCAGTAACTTTTGCTGACTGGCAAATGGCTAAAGCCTGGAATTTCTGCTTTATTTTAAAGACATGAAATGTATAATTAGTCACTCAGAAGAGTTAGAGTTGAAGGGAAATGTATAATGTATAAGCACGTAACAGAAGATACTGCTTCATATGCAGTTCAGAGTTAAGGGAAACAAACTTTTCTAAGAAAAGTAATTGTACTGATACCCATAAATTAGGTTATGTGGACCAAAAAATTAGAAGATAATCTTTCTTGGGTTTTTTGTTTGTTTGTTTGTTTGTTTTTTGTTATTGTTTAAGGACATTTTCATTGTCAAGATTATCTCCACAGTTGTAGCAGAAAGTTTTTATCTGGCATTTCTTGTATGTCCAAGTCCATAGTTGTAGCCAAAGCAGGATTCAGATGGATGTTCACTGATATTCTGCTCAACAATATTTATTTATTTATTTATTTATTTAATCACAAGAAAAACCTTTATTGGGCAAGAATACTCACAAAGTTGCTTTTCAGTTTAACATTTGCTTTTTTAATGTTAGGCCCATGATGGCTTATTCAGTGTGTGATTTTTGCAAACAATTTTTTCAAGTACTACCTGGAGTCTTATTAATTAATCAAGAGTTGTTCTGATTTTGCCAATATAGCTGGAGAAGTGTGAAGTGTGAAAATTCTTAATTCAACACCCAAGCAGAGAACAAAAATCTTAGAGAAGCCCTGAAGTGCCATGTTCTTTGAATTGAAACAGAAATATTTGCAATGATGTATTAGCCTGACACAGCATATCACTGAAAATTAGTGTGGCATGTCATCTTGGTGAGCAAACCATTTTTTGGGGGGAGGAAGAGTAAAAGTAGGAGTTGGGAAGGTGAGAATGTTCAGATTTTGACAACAGTCCTAGTATGAGAATCATCACAAGCCTTGACGGAGTGTCTAAACAGCAATTCAAAGAGAATGCTTGATTATTCAAGCTAGAAGAAACTGCTGAGAAAAAGAATTGTCTGCGCTGAAGATCTCTATGGACCATTCAGCTTGGTGGCAGCTACAGATAAAGAGATCCTTTTTTTTTTGTTTTGCTTTGACAATACTTCTATTGAATTAGCTTTATCCTGACTTTGCATGCTTTCTGTGACATATTAAGCAGAACCAGTAACTGTTAAACCTGTCCTCTGAGTCAGCAGAGTTTTTAAGAAAAACTGAAAGGTATCATTAGTTTAGATTGCTTTGGAATCTGTTGTGTAAAATCCTTAAAGCACAAAAGAGGATATAAGAAATGTCAACATAAAAATCCATCATTAGACTTTTCCAGTGAGAATTTCATGGACTAACTGTCCAGGGTACAACATTTATTTTGAAAGGACAGTTCATTGTCAATCCTACTCATTCAAAATATTTATTTCTTCACAATATAGTCATGTGCACATTGAATTCTGCATATATATTATCCTTATTTACTTACTCTGTTTTGTTTGTTACATAAATGTTGGGACGGGCTACAGTTGTTAAAAATTACATATGCTGTTTAGTGCAGTGGCAATGATTTATGTTGTTATGTAGTATAAGCGCTATGGAGATATGCATTACAAGGTTGGATGGAGATTGTTACAATGATAGTGCAGAGCATACATTTGCCAACTTTTCAGGTGATGGAAAGAGAGAACATATTACCAGGACTCTAATGATGAATTTAGAAACAATTTTATTTCTTTGATATTGCATAACATATAGCAGCCTATGCACAGTTTCAGTCTGAAGACAGACATGAGAGTTATTACATTTATTTCATTTCTGTTTAGATGATGAGTTGATGAAATATCATTTTACAGTATCAAATTGAAGGAATACATTCTATCAAGAAGTATAGGCATATTAGAATAGATTTCTCTTGCTATTTTAATTGTTGCAGTCCTGCATAGTGTTCTGATCTTAGGATCAATTAGCACAGTGCTGCTACACATCTACAAGGTGTTTATTGACTTGCTGGACTGTGTAGTAACAGTGGTTTAGGCCTGAATTCAGATTGTAATACAGTTTGAATCATCAAAAAAAAAAAAAAAAAAAAAAAAGTGACCCCAGTAGTCTTCAGCAGAGGCTGGTGAAATAGTTCCTTCTCTAAAGAAAATATCAAATCATTATTACGTGAGTTGCTTTGAAAGTAATGCCTCCTATTTATTTCCATGGAAATGACAACAGATACAAAGAGCACAATAACAATATTTGTTAGAGCAAATTCTCAGAAACAAAATGCTATTTTTTTCAGCAGAGACACCACTGTTAGCATAGGGAATCACCACTATTAGCAGTTTTGCCAGCAATGAAAGGAATCTGAATGTCGCGTTGATAAAAAGCTGCACCAGCAGATGTGCTTCACTGTCGCCACCGCTGAAATGCACTACCCACCACCTCACTATCCTCACACCACTGTTGGGTCTCCACAAATGTTCAGCAAGCATTGATGAATATCAGTGGGTGCCATTTTTTCCACATGGAGGAATTCAGTGACACACCTTTGCTTCATCCACACTTCCATGTTAGGCACCATTTTGTCAGACTGCCTTTCTGCTTCCATCTATCACACGGCAACAAAATGTATTAAATATTGGTAGGAAGGTTCAATCTCTACTGCTATTGGATGAACATCTGTCTCTAATGTAATGGGCCAACATAATAAAACAGGAGGCATCAGTTTTAGTGCAGCCATACATAGTATGGCTATCAAAAAATTCAGAATGGAGAAATTTAAACGTAAGCAGTAGCTTTATAATTAGAAGAGGACATAAGAATTTCTAACAATAGAGTACAGTACTTCTTGCAGTGCATAGATTGTGATGCCTTGGTATACTGAGCCACGTCTATAATACCTGACTTTGCTGCATGGGGAAGGTCCTTAGGCAAAGATCATGTTTTCTTATCTGAGCTGTGTGATGCTTTACTCTCTTCTGCTTTCTTTTTATGCCTTGAAATGCTTTCCTTTACAGGTTTAAAGTAATTGATTTCTTGTAACTCCACACTTTCTTCTAAAACCCCAGCTTTTGTGAAACAGGCTGTTAATTCTTAAAAAAAAAAAAAAGAAAGAAAGAAAGAAAAAAAAAAGGAAAAAAAAAAAAAGAAAAGGATTCTCACACTGCTGTGGATTATGTTACTCACTGTAGCCCATTATGTTACTATCTTACTATCTATGGCCCAGCATTTTCAGTCATGTGTTATTCCAAGCAGAAATAAGGAGGTTTGCATTTCTGTCTTTCTGCTTTTTCTGTGCTAACTGAATTGGGACTAGGCAATGGCTCCAGTGTGGGACTGCAGGTTGAATAGTCAGAAATAATTCCCAGTGTTTAATATGGGTTCAGCATCAGATCTGGCTCCTTGCAATAGAAATGATCCTCCCTCTGGCTCTGCTCTGGGGAAAAAAAAAAAAAAAATCAACAATCCATAACTGAGAGACATGAGGCATCACATGGGCACCAGGTGCCTTGCAGAGCAGACAGCCCACTTTGTTTAGAAGCTGAGCTAAAGCCTATGCTTGCCACGTGAAGCCAGACATGCTAGAGAGAGAGAGAAGTTCTCCAGCCATGAAGTTACCCTTTCTTTTCATCAGCTTGGTCAAGGATAGTTCTTTTAAACTCTGATGATACATACCCCTGTACCACCATAATTAGACATGACTAATAGGCAGCAGATGAACAGACGTTGCAAATGTGGCTGCAGCTGACTGAGAGGCTATGTTGATGGGAGTACTCAGGAGCCAGCATCTAGAATCAGCATTATTCAATATATTCATTGGTGACCTTAAGAATAAAATTATTTCCATACTGATTAAAATTTTTAGACAACAGACCTGAGATGCAGAGTAAATAGAGAAGACGGTAAATTAAAAATCCAAAGAGGTCTGAATATTTTGAAGTATTGGGTGAATCAAAAAGAGATTAAGTTTCTGTAAAGATAAGCAGTGTGATGTATCAGAAAATTTGAAGATATTGCCAAACATCTGTGAGTTTGGATAGACTTTTTGCACCATCAGTTCTGTCATTTTTTTTTTTGTCACAAGACTTTCTTTTGTCCTTGTGTTCTCTCTAATCACACATATGGGCCAACAGCACAGTACAGTAAAATTGCTTCATGTAATGGTCTGAATACTCCAGACACCTTCATTATATATGGACTTGTAGTCCCAAATCCATCTCACCTAAGTGCAAGCACTAGATTAGATGTTCAATTATGAAATAGATAATTAGAACACTGGACCAGTTGAGTGAGTCCATCCTCATGTGCTCTCTGAGCAGCATCCTTGCCTCACCAGTTGTCTTTGCTGCTAATAAAACAAGTTCTGCCAAAAAGATAAAGGAAAAAGTCATGAGTCCACAAAGAAAACCACAGAGATGGAGCACTATTCCAATTTCATAGTAAGGAAAGGAAGCAATAGCACCACTTTCTCTTGTCATCCAAGTGTCCAAATGAGTTGAATCATCAAAGGTTATATTGAATAACTGTTAAGCAGAGTATGGTTTGAAAGAAATTAGTGTCTTGTAATAACTGTAAGGATGAAAGAGTCTAAAATATTCAACTATATATAGTACTCTGAAATTAAGTTGCGTAATGTAATGACATGTTATGCTACCATTAACACGTTATAACTATGTAATTTGGAAGGCTAATTTTTTTTTGTAAAACCACTTAGCTACATAAAATTGAAAATAATGATTATTGCAACTACTTCCATTTTTTGTCTTTAGAAGTTCAAAATTAAATATGCCATATACAGTTATTTTATGGTGATGTGTAATTTTATGAAATGGTCGTATAACATGTACAGTAATTATTGACATAAAAATTCTAAATACATAAATCATAGCGTATAAAATCTGTTATAACACATTAACTTTACCAGCAGCCAAGGTAAGTCACTCAGCATCTCATTGACATAACACCCAGAGCTGACCAAGGAATCCAGATAAGATGACAGGAAATTGCAAATCTCAGCAGGTATAAAAATAATCATATAAAATCATTTTGGACCTGAACGTTCTTCTTTATAATTATGTTTGACTTTTTAGTACCTATTTATTTCAAATCTTTGAAGAGCAACATGGAAAACTGTAAAATCTGACAGGTCATCCAGATGGCCTTCTTAGCCTAGTTGCAAATGTTTCTTGGAGTTGAGTTCCCATCAGTCCCTTGGAGACTATTCAACTGCCTAATTCAGCTCATTTTCAGGATTTTTTTTTTTTTTTTGATATTCAGTCTACTTTTTTCACTATCTCTCTTGCTAATATGCTTTAAAAATTTAGACTGTTATCATTCTCCCCATATGTCTTACTTATGACTGTGTGAAATTATATGTATACATGTCTTCCAGCCTCATAACCATTTCTATTAGTCTTCTCGGAACTCTGTGTAAATTGTTGCTATCAATTAGAGAGGTCTTCTGCTCTGAGTCATAAATCCATATATATTTCGGCTACTTTGGGGAAACCAACCTTTCCTGTTAATGAATCAAAGTTATTAAAAGGAATATTTATTTCATGTCAGCATTACTGGAGAGGGAAAACTCAACTGTCAAATCAACAGCAAAAATGTAAGCTCACAATGAATGAGAGCTGATCAAAAAATGTCAATTCTCACATTTTAAAATTAGCCTTCACTCCAATAAAGTAAGATTTTTTTTTGAAATCTTTCATGAAGTTTAAAAAAAGAAAGGGACAAGAAACATGTTTTGAAGTATAATCTGCATTAATAATAATAAATCAGGTACACAAATCACTTCACTTTCTATTCATTCAGTTAATTACCACTATGGCTACCTGCAGTTGGCCAAAAATCATTTTATCACCTTCTACTCAACCATGGAGTATGTCTATTCTGACTTTGTAATTTTACTGTGGTTTTTAAATTATTATTATTATTATTATTATTATATATTTAGATAAATCTAAGCATTAAAAATAGTAGTAATGATATTATAATTAATGTTTTACCTTGTCAACAGACTTTGAAGTCTTCCATTTGAAATTTCAACCAAGTACATTCACAGAGAAAAATGTTTCACAGACATTTTTCGATCAACTTCTGTCAAGGAGATAGATTTAGAAAAGCTACGTTCTCTAGCATATCTTCTTGATTTCACAGACTAAAAGAGATGATTGACAGTTTCAAAGGACTTCTAATTCTATTATACTGTCTCCTTAGAGAATAAGGCTGATGTACTAATGGGCACAGAGGGTTTTATAGAAAAATACAGAAAGAGTTTATGTGAGTTATCTCATGTGCAAGACAGGCTTTGCAATCTTGCAAGAGAGAGAGAGATTTTATATGTTCTTTGTAATGTAACGGTCCTAGGAAATTTAATGAGCTATCATATATATGGGCAACTTTGGTCATCCTGGACATTTGGAAGAACATAGTGGGACAGAAGAATAATAATGTCTGAATGTCTCTCCTTTCTCCAGAGTTTCTTCATAATCTGTCTTCTACTTCTGCCTTACAATGCCAGACGTCTTCCAGAACAGATACCTCACAGCGGGAAGGAGGTAAACAGAGTAGCCTATGCTCTATGGTTGAGTAGGAAATAATAAAATGATTATAGGCCTCTTGCAGATATCGTAGGGCAGTAATTGATTGAGAGGATAGAGAGTTAAGGGATTTGTGTACCTGCTTTCCTTTGTGCACCTGATGTATTTCTATTGACCTTATTCTTGTCTGTAAGCTGTATCCAACTGGAAAACAGATCTGTCTCAGCCTTATGATACTGTACAATACTAAAATGTTAGAGTTACCAAGTAAGTATGAGTGATGGTGCAAAGCAAACATAACCAGCTCAACATAATGATGTCTGCACTTCCCACTGATACTGAGGAGTTTGTGGTATGATGGAAGCATGAAGTGCAAGAGTGTCATCCTGCAAAATCCAGAGAATGTTTGCAGCAGCACTGGGTGAGCCCAGCATTTCCTCTGAGCAGCCAACTATTTGCTTCTCAGAAGCCTCCTTCGGCAGAATTTTCTTTCATAAATCTGTTTGCTGTCTCCAACACATTGTAGAGAATACTTAGATTGCTTTACCAGGTACTGTTTAGGTATTTACTGAGGCCAAGTATCAAGAGACCAGCAAAGTATTCATACGAGATCTTTCATAAAACTCAGTGTAGGTATTCGGACAGATCTAGCTGAAGCAGTTTTACTAGCATTCCCAAACTTTTATATGCTTGAATAATTTATTTCATCGTGCATGAACTTTGCTCCAAAATTTATTTTCTCAAGATTGTATATCCAGCATGCCTTTGTAAATTCAGCTGAAATGCTGGAAATCAGGGTGTTTTTAAAAATGTTAAGTACTCTTTTCAACAAACAAGAAACAATTATCAAGTATTTAAGAACCTTCTAAGAAATGGAAAGCCACGGTGTTAACTAAAAAAGAATAAATATTGTTAAAAATGTTGATAGAAACGGAAGCTATTGAATTTAAAATTTATGCTGCCTATGTGTGAGGAGGTGACAGTGTGCTAATAATATTCAGTGGTATTTTAATGCTAGATTTTGTATTAATCCCAGATATCATTGGTTTGTTTTCTTTTGCCTATGCAGTATATAGGCACAAGAGCTATTAATGTCAGTGAAAATTAGTATCAAGAGGAGGCTATAGATCCCCAAGATATTTTTTCATAACCCTGAAGACCAAACTATGGAAGATCAATAATGCACTGAGGACACATCTTCTTCCTAGCTGTGACATACAACATGTTTTTTAATGTCAAACCTCAGGTAGAAAACAGGCAACAGGAATGGGAAATAGCAAATCATTTGGCTGGCTCATTTGAACTGAATAGCATTTTCCAATGAGAATGTGGAGGAAAATACAAGTAATTATTACTGATTCCTGTTATGCATTTTTATGGATTTTTTTCAAAGTAAATGTGATATCCTACTGCTAACTGGCAATGTTCTATAGTGTCTGTTCTGCAAACCTGTCACTTTGGCTAACAAAATATTAACTGGCAGGGTAACCTCAAGAAAAGCCCAAAGGGAGCTAGATATCGTCATGACGCGTTATGTGAACAGCTTGGAGTTGAAAGGTATCCTGCAGTAACTATTCCATTTATACAGAATTTCTGCAAACAGAGTTAAGAAAATGTTTTATACCAGTATCCTGCTGGCTTTTGACTGTGGATAAAGATGTTGAGTGTGGCGCCTTTGAAATTCGGGCTCTAATTTATGCAATTTGCACTATTTTTAGTGTCAGACAGCTGTTATAGCTGATTTTTTTCCATTCAAATAAAGGACATTTTTTTTTATAAGTTATTAATATTACTTGAAAATTTTTGTGTAATATCAAGCATGATTATATTTAATGAGAAATAAATTAAAAATTCGAAAGACATTATGTGCTATAATGGCATTATTTCCCTTAAATCATATTACATGATAATTATGAGGGAAAACCTGTTTTAAAACTAACTACACTCTTCCAAAGACAGTGATAGTTGCTATTGAGAGTAAGGTCAATGAAAAAAAAAAAAACGCTAAAAATGTGAAGAAAATCAATAAATACCTAAATTATTTAAGGACAAAATACAACGGGGTGTCTTACTGTCATGCACCATACCCTGCATCAGAGAGCAGACAGGTGGATTGTCTATAGCCAGCGCTGGTTTGGACACTCTCTCCAGCATGCTCATTAGTAGCTCTGCGCCTGGGCTCCCTGTTAGTAGAAAGGCAGGGATCACAGCAGGGAAGTTAGATCTCAGGCTTCTCACATTCCTGCTCTATCTTAGCAAAGCTTTGCAAAGCCTTTTCTGGCAGCTCATTAGTAGGTGCACTGATGCATAAGAGAAAGTCATTAGAAGTGTTTTTCAACATTGGCTTTTGATCAGGTGACTAGTAGTTTCATAGAGACATTTACTTACATTGTTTTCTATAAGAGATTCTGTTGCTATATTGAGAATGACATACATATAAAATGTGGAAAACTAGCTTGACCTTTCTATGACAAAAGAAAAAAAAAGAAGCTCTGTTAGTTCCCCAGATCTTGTCTTTATATTGTCAACTATGACGTAATAGAAGCACAAAGTACTCACTCTTTTAACTTTAATAATCTATGCCAAGTTCAACTATATCATTTGATATGAGGTTATGACAAGAAGGACAGCAGTGCAGAGGAATACAGTTGGCATGCCTTAAGCTTTATGAGTTACCTTTAACGATAAGTATTAGCTACTTTCTTTCTCTATACAGACTGGCATAAAATTTTTAGCATTTTAAGACTAAGTCTTTCTATAGGGCTAAGTGAAACACACAGTAAAATTTTATTGGATCAGATAGGGCAGAATGCTTAAGTGACCTCAATAGTATCTTCACTGGGAGGATTTCTTATGTCATGGGAATATTTTTCTAAATGGTAAGAAAACTGTGGAAGTTTAAATAGAAATGGTTTTAACACAAACTATACCTAATATCCGATTTTTCAAAATCAGTAGAAAATGATACTGTGCACATAAACTAAACAAGTAGAAGTAAGGTGTAGAAATAAGACTTCAATAATGGATATGTTTCTTTTGTTATTAGCTTTTTCCAGACACTTGACATAAGGTTTTGACACTTTTTACATAAGGTTTCCCCTGCCAGTGTGGTGATATTCATCTAAACCCAGATAGTTCTGCAATAGTTTTCTAATGCCTTTGCTCCCCAGAAAAGTGTCATGTTAAGTACATGCGATGACATGCAACTAAAACAAGAGGAGGTAAACCTGCTTTTGTAAAAGTTTACTGAAACAAAATACATCAGCTTAATCAGGCCTGCTTCTGGCTATGTACGAACACGACATGCCAATTACATAAAGTTCCAGCTCAGCTAAGACTCCTGCTGACTAATTCAGTGTTGATTGTTTTCCGCTACATGGCTTTCAGTGCTTGTTAAGGTTAAAAAAAAAAAAAGAAAGAAAAGGGAGAAGGAGAGGGGCCACAATTGTAGGAATTCTTTGCTTCCATCAAACTGTCTTATGATTGCCAGCAATTAGTTAAGCTCCTTGGCAGTAAAATGACAAGATGGGACTTGACCAAATACAATGTGTGGAGCACATAGGCATCTGCCCCAGCTGAAAGACATTACAATGTTTGTTAACCTTAAGGGTCATTCCTGATTCACTTCTGCAGACAGAAAACAAGATTTATATAACACAGATCAATACAGCCCTAAGACTTTCGCCATTGAGGATGCTAGATTGAGGCACTTCTCTTTATCAGTTTACCATGACACTAATGTATTTTGCCTGTTTTGCCTGGGCAGTGATGAATCTGTTGGCAAGAGAAAACAAATAAGTTCTGTTGTTGAGAGACATGTTGTCTATGATTTGTCTCAGCAGACATGCCAACTTGCTGGCCAATTCATTTCCTATTTAATTTAAGTGGCATATCTGTCTTCCCCTTTCTGGTACGTCTTTTGTCTGCTGCGCACCCATACTGGCATAGCAAGAACAGCCTGCAGTAGATCTTTACAGGTAAGATTGATACAACCAGGACTAAAGCAAAGTATAGAATCAGAAACCCTAATTTTTAATATGGAATTATTATTACTATTTTGTGAATAGTTCTTTTTTCTTTATTTGCAGTCTGAGGAAATGGGTCTAATCATCTATTTCAGACAGAATGTAGTGATTTGCTTTACATACTTATAACCCAATGCCCTTTGAAAAGATGTCCTGTAATGTGCTGTACTGATGCGTTCTTTGAGATACAGCAGAAGTTATTCTATTTGTGAGAACAAATTAAAAAAATAATCAAATTGCTTGGAAAATAAAATGTATACTAGGGGATAATCCAGCCTTTGCTGGGCAGGGGTAAACTGGGTGCTTAAGCAGATTGCAGAATGAGTGTGTTAGTAGTTAGAACAAATTTTATTTGCACCACATCTTTTCTCTCACTTCAGAATGAAAAGCACAATTCTGATGCTGTTATTTTCTGTCTGTCCCATGTTTGTCATTCTTTCATTAAAGACTGAAGCAATTAGTTATAGTGGTTGCTCATATTTTCTGAAAGTCAGATAGTATATGAACTCTATATAAAAAAGAAAGTGTCCTATAAAACCTACTAAAGAGAATGCTCATTTAACGTGCATTTTCCCAAAGAGAACCTATATCTGGAAGGATGGAAGCCTGTATTAGAGTCTTCTCAGCTGAATCCCCTTTAGCCCTGGAATTTTCTTACCAGTTTGTTAACCTCTAGGGCAGGGTGCAGAGCCCATGTGCTCATTCGGGGCCAGATCCTGCCACTCTTATTTATTTTGAGTGTTAGCATGCTCCAAAAACAGTTAGATCAACTCAAATGGGACCATATGGTTCTACTCAATGCAAGAAATGGTGGCAGAATCAGGGCCTTGGGCTTTTTCCAGAAATGCATTAGATGTAACAGATAGGAGTTTTGTTTTGAGAACAATAATCTTCTTATAACTCTGTCCTTCTTACTGCTGTGATAATAGATTTTAGTATTCTGCATTCCACTGGCAACATGACCTTTTTTTTGATTCAGGAGACTATGGCTGTGGGCACAAGTTGTCATAAATTGAATTATAAAATAGAATATTTGAAGTGCTAAAAAAGAGAGGGGGAAAGAAAAGGTAGCATTCAAATGGCTCAATCCTGAAAACAGTTACTGTCACGTTTAATGCTCACTACCAAGTACAGCCCAATCACCATCAGTTTGTCCATCTACCACTGCACTACTGAAAGTTCCTGGGTTCAACAGGACCATATCCTAAGTTAGGATTAAGCTTACTGAAGGCTGGAGAGCAGTGTAGGTTAAAGTCATCAAACAGCGCTACTGTTCAGTGAGGACAGAATTCAAGCAGTGGAATAGTTAACATAAACCACACTACTCAAATATGCCAGCTAAATCTCTGTGGCAGAACACATTAATTATAGCAGTCAGTTTACCTTTATCCTTCACAACATTTCTGATTAAAATTTCACACATTACAATGATATGTGTCTTTTCTACAAGCTATGAAATTTACTCAACGTCAATAAGTTCTTATTTTGTTATTGAAAGAGCTGATGCATGTATAAAAAAAAATCGACTTTTGATCTCTGACAGTGAAATCAAAAACTTAACTTCTGTTTTGGATACAGTCATGCTACCTGCATGCATCATGTGTCTGAGCAAAGCAGTCATTAGCAGCACTGGATAAAAAGGAATAAAAAAATCCCTAACTTTGCTGCCAATAGAGTATATGTGGTTTCAAATTTTATATTTGCTAAGCTTAATTAAGCCATAGATTATGTTTTGAAAGGTATGTTCAATTAACTGAATCCCTCATGAGGAATTATGTACAGGAAGAGATAATCACAACATTTATCTGGTTTACAAATGTATATGCTTAGGTTAAAAATGTTTTAGATTTTTATTCCACAGAGATATAAGATTGATAGAAAAATAATGTAAACCAATAATTGCAAATACTTGCAACATTAATGTGTATAAAAGTTTCCAGTTATTTTCATTATTAAGAATATAAAACTATCTTTATTGGTAGATAATTACTGATTAATGCCTCCTATATAAAATTTTATTTGCATCTTATTCAGGAATTCATATTTTAAATAAAGTTGCACACTTACAACCAGGAGATTCAGTAGGGCATGTTAAGTACCTAAATCACCGTGCAGAAATTCACCTTTGTGAAAAGGGAATGCACAGAGAGTAGGCCCAGTATAAACCCTTATAATTAAAGCATAAGTAAAGCTTGAATTCTGTCCATATTTATTCTCCAAGCCATCTGAATAAGCCTAAAAATACATTAAGCCAATCTAACATCAAGTATGTGCTCTATATTTTAGAAATTACCTGCATTATCGTGTACAAGATAAAAATGAGTGTGTAATTCCATGTAGAATAATGGAAGCAAAAATAGAAAGTTTGACAAGGGAGCAAAGTTGTGTACTGTCAAAACAAGTGCCTGGACTTTGCCTACACATATTTTTTGCTAACATCTTTCCTTCCAAAGTGACATTTATTCGGTGGGGCAGCACTTTTCCCCGACAATGCACTGACGATTCTGATTTCACCAAGAATAGTTCGGACTGTGAACATTTTGCTTTGCTTAGAATGTTTCCGGTTGATTTAAACAGGAGCTGATAGCCAGGCAGACTTTTGGCTTGGCAGGAGGCAATTGGTTTGATTGTTGGGAGGATGCAGCAAAATGTTACAAAAGTAGTCTAGTGGAGAAATGCTCCTCCTTTGCAAATGACACCCTTGGGGAAACAAATTGGAGGCATGTCCTTCCCTGTCTGTGGGAGTAAAACGCAGCTTAGGTTGAGCACCTGCTTGGAGGACACATCTGCAGAAGTGATAGCTCTGCTAACACAGTACTCAGGGCATGGGCAGTGCTGAAGGGAAGGGTGTTTCCTCTAGGCTGATGTTTGTCTGAAAATGCAGTGAGTACATAGACGTTTTAGGGTTTAGCTCTTCAGTAGGATGAGTGTCTAAGACTGCATATCAATATATTTCAGTAAGAATGCTCAAATAACTGTATTACAGACAAAGCTGAAACTGGACAACTGTCTAGACTAGTGTTGAAACTGTGCCACTGTGTAATACAAAATTTAAGAACATAGAATGAGCTTGAGTTCATAAAATTGTGTAAAGGCAACTTGAGGATAGGAAGGGAACATGCTCTGCTCCAGAACTGATTATTACATTTTTCGTTGAGTTTCGTTGAGTCTGCAAAGTGAGGAAATAAAGGCTGTACCTTTGCCAGAACAGCTGGAAGATGTTCTGATCTAGTAATTACCAATATAGAAAGTCCATTTCAGTCTCATAGGCAGTCAGAGTGTTATTCCAGCTGATAAATAAGCAAGGTAACTCTTATTTTGGCTGATAGGTAGATGTTATTGTTCTCTGTACTACAATTGTCTGCACTCACTGATTGCTTCCAAGCAAAATGCAGTTTTATGAGAGCACTTCAAGACTTTTTCATTTATAATGAGCTAAAGAAGGCCAATGAAATGAACTTTTTTGTTCAGAATACTTGCATAAAAGAAATCTTGCATAAAAATAGTTTAGATAGAATTCTTCATTCGGATCTTCTGGGAATAATATCTCCAAAGTAAATACCCTGAAGGCCTCTTTCTACTAAATTAGCAATCTGTATTATCCTGTCTCCATTTTATAAATGCTCATGAGTTTTAGATTAGAAATTTAATACCGAAAATTAATAAAGTGTTTAATTATAGGGCAATATCTGTCTCCTTATCTAATCAAACTCAACCAGCTGAATGAGTTGCTTTTAGATCTATCAGATTAACCAATACATGTTAGCACCTCTCCTTATGTGATAGTAATATAGATAGATTTAATGCCACTTGGCCATATCAGCCCACAAAAACAAGTTGAACATGGCTTTTTTATCTTTTCACAATGATAAATGATTTTCTGACAGGAAAATGATGTCATGGCATCACAGTTCAGCCCAGTGAATGTTGTCATAGTACGTAAGAATGTACTCCAAGATGACAACCAAATTTCCTACAAAAACTTTTTATTTTCCTAAAATCCACCCTTTGAGTCTACAAAAGTATGCAGAAGTGTTTTCCTGCCAAAACTACTCAAATGCATTATTATACAACCCAGTGCAAGAATATTAAGTGCTATTCTACACAGCATGACATCATTTAAAATTTCATGACCTTTTTATACTCGAAAGCAAACTGTACATTTTCAACATACAAAACAGATTGGTTGGGTTTTTTGCTTTTGTTTCTTTTCTTTTTTTTTTTTTTTAAAGCATTCTTAGTTTCTGTTAACTTAGAAAGCTCTGAGGGAAGATTTGTCCCTGGAGATGTCTGAGAAATGTGTAGATGTGTTACTTAGGGACGTGGTTTAGTGGGCAGTATTGATAGAAGATGGATGATTGGAGTAGGTGATCTTAGAGGCTTTTTCCAACCTTAATGTTTCTATGTAGAACTCCAAAAAAGGGCCTGTTTGCGGCAGCCTCATCTTGCCTCTCTCCTGGGAAGATTCCCCTCCTGTGACCCTGTACTGGATTTGCCAAGTCATGGCTTGACACAGTGACTGAGCACCTGGTGGGAAGGCAGAAGCAATCCAGAGGAGCTCAGGTGCATGAAATGCCCCTGAGTGAGCAGATCCTGGCTCCACCCCTTCCCAGACCTCATCTAAGTGTTGGCAGCAGAAGCAAGGTCATCTTGCTGAAAATCTCTGCCTGCCTGAAGTCTTCCAAAGGTAAGTGGCTCTTTTGCTTTATTTCCATGTTTGCTGCAGCCAGAGACTTTGCTACCCTGCTGTTACTGCTGTACTCTCCATCGTTTTATGGCATTACAGCCCCTGACATCACCATGCTGGTACCTCTGCAATGTACCATGGAGCTAGAATGGAGCACAGAAGTGGGTTCAGCATGCTCAAGTTTCACATATCATTTACGTTTACCTCATTTCAGACTGAATATGTATTTGTTTTTGCGAGAAGAAAAGATGATCATGAAATAGAGGTGTGAAAATTTAGATAGCAGCTAATTAGTTTTAGTAAGACTGTTACAGCGTATAATGGATTTTCAGCTTTCTCTATTCTTTGTCCTCTGACTTAAGGCAATTATTTGACAGTGCTGGTGGAGTAAGTTATTGTTTATAATTTCACAACATAGACTGCATACTTAAGCCCATATCAATTAATTGAATTTATATGAAAATGTTTATTCAATTTCAATTGGATTGAGCTATGTTACAGCTGATATTGAATTAACTTAAGTAGTGGCTTTTCAGTTTCATTGCTTTATTAGAAACAAGGTATATGTTACTGAGTATTTCTTCCAATCCGTACAAAAAGAGGAAATGGTGCCACGTGCTCCAGATAGCTGGTAACCAACCTGTAAGGCCAGATTGATTTGATAGAATGCATATGATGTTGGAGGGGGATGTGGGAGTAATAGTTTGTATGTTCCCCATCATCTGAGGCTAGAGAGTGGAGGAGCAGCAGCCCCTGAAATCTCCATCCTTATGAAAGATGGCTCAGCTCAGTGGCTGCAGCTCTGTCAGCACCCTTTTCTCATGTATGCTGACTGGTGGACATATATAAAGCTTCTTTCTATGTAAAAGCTTCTTATTTCTCTTCCATCTTCTGTCTTCTGGCACATGATTGCTCCTGAGAGCGCTACCAAAAGCTACTTCCAAACTGCTAGGAGAGTTGTGTTCTAATCTGGGAAAGCCTTGTGTAGGAAATATGGATATTAGGATGAATTTTGTCTTAGAAAGTATGGTAAGACACTGGAACAGACTGCCCAGGGAAGTGGTGGAGTGACCGACCCTGGAGGAGTGTAAGGAAAGGGCGCATGTGATACTTAGGGACGTGATGGATGGTTGGACTTAAATGATCTTAGAGGTCTTTTCCAACCTTAATGATTATATGATGCTTCAGGTATGATATGTGGCACTTCTGGTACAAGGTGTCAGAGTGGAGTATGGCATAGAGACAAATAGGGGACTGCTTTGAAAGTGATTTTTTTTTTTTTTTTCCTCCAAAGCATAAAAAACTTCTTAGTACAACTGTGTTTTACTCTCTGATTGAACTTGGAGTGTTGCAGTATGAATTGTAGTGTTCTTCAGCTAGTAAAAAAGAACAAGGTCTACCTTTCCTAATTCTTACTTGAAGCTTTCACTTCTGTGGGAAAGAGATCTATTGCAATCTGTTATGCTGATTAGACCTACTGTCAAGGCTACTAAAAGGCACAGTTGTTTATTTGTTTGTTCACTTAGTGTAAACATTGCCTGGGTTGTTAGCTCTGTTTCTTATTAAGTTTTCCCAGCAAGTCCCTTTCTAAGACTCTGTTTCCAAAGTGCCTGCCAAATTTGAACCATCTGAGGTGAATTTTGCTATGACAACATCTCAAAAGATTCAGATGTTCCAAGAATATGGTTAATTTAAATTTAAAAAAAAAAAAAAAAAAAGTAAAATAACAGTGGTGAGATTTGGTAGTTACCTTTCCTAGCAGATCCAGTATACTTGGATTTTAAAGAAGCGACTTCGTAGAGTCACAGTTGTATGTGATAAGGTACTTCTTCCAGTTAAGCAGCTAACAGTCCCAGAGGTGGACGTGCAGAAAGTGTGTGCTCAGATCCCATGCATGCTGTCCTGGGGTGAGAGGAGAGGCACTGAATCCTGCCCAGGCAGGGGGATCAGGGTTGGGGGTGTGGGAGCTGGCAGCGCTGCGGCTGTCAGTGCTGCGTTCGCACGTGGTGACGTGCAGCACCAGGCGGCGTGGAGGAGGAAGCTGGCTCATTAACATTCAGTGATGGCAAAGCCCAACCGGACGGGGATTAAAGCACGAGACTGGGATGAGGGAGCTGGTGAAACTGGGAGTGACTGGGCAAGGAAATTATGTTCACTGTTGGTGATTTAGATTTAATTAGCTGATTTTCCCCCCTCCAATTCCAATTCCCAGCACCTCCTGTCAGTTATAAAAACAAGTCCATTTGGTTCATTAAAAATGTGTGTTTCTGTACTTTTGAGGCATTTGGGAGTTCTTAGAATAAAAGAGCATTGAGAATATTTTGAATTTTTAATAATGGGATCCCTTTCAACATGTACAGTGATGGACTGAAATTGTTATGCAGTTGAAATTAAATGAAAAGGCAGGGGGGCTATTATTTATATCTTAGCATTGCACTTCTGGTTGGATATTACTTTACTTGAGAGACATCTTTCAATGACTTGAATGCTTGGGATTTTTTTTTTTCCTTACCAATTTAGTGCAAGGCTTGAATTGTTTTTATCTGTAAGAGGAGTTTCTGTTTCCTTTATCAACACAGAGTTTCCTGCCTTTGACTAATATGAAAAACAGCTTTTGATTTTTCTATGGTAGTTCTGCAAATCTCCTGAGTGTTGTTTCTCAAACAGAAAGAAAGAAAGCACCTTAAAATGTCACATATTCTAGTCAGTTTAAATGCTGCACGCTACTGCATGTCATTCAGATTCACTAACTTCAGCCTGATTTAACAGTGCTTGAATAACATGAATTTCACTTCAACTTAATTAAACAGAAGCATAAGCATTTCAGGAATGATTTTGATGCAGTCTGGACACTTCAAGCCTCATTGTAATCTTACACACAAATGAGCATGCAAAATGTCACTTGAAAGACAGTTTTAGGTACCGAGGTTGTAGAGGCAATTATCCATTTGTGTACATCAGTGTAATGTTTAAGAATACGAAATATTTATGTGTATCCACTGAAGACCCATTGGGAGAAAAGGGCTCTTCAAATTGATTTTCAAACCTTTATTTAAAATACAGAGCAATGAATTTAAAACCGAGAAATGTGATGCCCTGATAGCAGAAGATCAACGCTTTCCTTTTTTATTAGTTTAATAGGAGAATAGAAATCTGAAAAATCAGGGGGCAGCCGTGTGTGTGTGTGTGTGTGTGTGCACGCGCGCATGACTTTTAAACTCCTTTATTCAGACTGAAATTAAAAGAAAAAATGGCATCAGATAATATATGGGTTGTCATTGTTAAGAAGTAATCATCATACAACTTTCTCAGCTCCTGATGCCTCTATGTATTCATTTGACCCTTGCCATTACCATGACTAGCAGAGGTAAACAGGGGAATGCTTCCACCAAAAAGCATTTGACTGAGCTATTTTTTAAGCACAGTCCCCCCAAACCATACTTTCAGCCACACCTGGGGAAGATTCAACATGATATAGGGCTGGGACAGTGACAAACTCAGTCATGCTAAAGATATTAGAAAATCACACTGGCTTTTCCCACGTTACTGTGCAGCACTGCCTCTGTTATCTGGACCAGAAATATTTCAAGTCTCCAGATCACAATCTTGTAGGACAGCCCTGTCATTTTGATTTGTCACTCACTGGGTACTGTAGTGCATCGTAGCCTAGTCTCCCCAGCCAAGTGCCATCGGCTACTGTTCAGAAGAGAAACTTGTCACAGGGAATAGCAAAGGTAAACACTACCAAACAGAAAGTTTATGGCTGAAGTCACCACTCAGGGTTCTGTCCCTGTGGGCCTGGCAGGTGGTATCATTGCCCCAAGCCCAACCACAGAGATCAATGATTCCAGCTGTGGTGGGTACATGTGCATTGCCACAACTGTACCCTGCCAGTCTCTGGAGGACTGTGACCTTACAATCCCAGATCAACAGTGCCAGTAGCTCAAGGTTTTTTCTAAAGCAAGCACTGGTTGCACAAGGCAAATGCCTGGTCTGTTGGGCCTGTCTGCACCACCTGTATGACAAAGCTTCCTCACCTTGTGCAGAGAATGAAGGCAGCAAAGCCTTGTCTTTGTTTACATGTGCTAAGACAGTGTGGCACAGTTCTGTCTTCCCTGAGTTGAATTTTGGGCTTCCCCTTTGGTCCACCCCCCACCGAAGCAATTAATCAAAATAAATGAGGCAGCAAACATCTGATAGTAGCTGACTTCAGATCGCAGTACATTAACTGTCTGCTGGAATTTCATTTGCCATACTGTGCAGAACGCGCTCTAGGCTTTACTCCAATGTTTTGAAGTATGAGTTATTGGTAGAATACTGACTAGCATAAGGGATTAGCTGATCTTTGGTTTTATTGTTTGTGATTTTTGGAATGTCTGTATATTTAGCGCTAAAGAAACCATGGGTGGTGTTGTCAATTATACCAAGGCTTTCTTTACATTTTTCTGATAGAAAAGGAAGGATTGAAGTAAGATAATAGCTAATGTAAGTCAAGTAATCAGATAGAAAACATTTCAAACCTAAGCAGTAGTAAGTCCTTTTCATTAAAAAATTGAGGATTTCCTATGAACCACAAGAAATTAAATATCTTTCAACAGGGATGCAAAAGTAGATATATTCCAACATCTAAAACAAAGATACTTGCCAAATGCAGTAGGTAACACCATTTCGGAAGCACCAAACTTAGAGGAAAAGATTCTATTTAGTAGTGGTATCAAAAGTTTTCCTTGTTAGAAATTCTGCAGTTATTGGTTTTGATTTGACTAAAAGTATTGATAGAAAAATAGGTGGAGGCTTTTATCCATCACCTTTTTGTTAATTCAGGGTCCTCAGGGTGATGTAAGAAGAGGATAGCTGTGAAGTGTCCACATCTACTACAACTTCAGCAGTCAGAGCAGGCATTTTGAGAATGCCTTGGTAATAAGTACAGGCTGGTTTCCTTTGCCCATTCCCAGGTGATTTGGCTTTATTGTTAATTATGGAGGGGGAGGAAAAAAAAGACATCAAATTATCCATAGCCTTTATTTCTTCTCCAGAACAGATCCCTGGATTTTTTGCTATAAGCTTTGTCATCTAGAAGAGCCTTCAAATCCTTAGTCTTGCTAATAAGACCTAACTGGTAATATGACTTAAAAGTAATTAAAGAGCACTTCTGTGCAAGGTTTAAGTCCCTGATAAAAAAAAATGACTCACTTGTGCACTTATGCAGATTCCTAGGATCACTGTCCTGTAATAGCAATTTATAATTGAAAAGTTTCTGAAACTATTCAGCAGTTTTCAGTGTCAATTTAAAGAGGTAAGTTGTCAGATTTTGCTAAGAGATCTTATTAAGCATAAGGAAAGGCATGAAAATTAAGCCAAGAAGTGGTAACAGAGTTTGAAATGGGCGTAAATAGACCTGTAGCTCTTGTTTTACAGTTGTAGGAACAGAAACAAATAGTTTCAGTGGTTTCATCAAAGTGAGAAAAGGAGTCACTGGTGTAATGAAGATTTGTAGCAGGGGTGTTACAAGCTGGGATGATCCACGTGGCCAAGGGGGAATTTGGTATGAAATGTCATTTCATTTCAATAAGATGTACCTAATTAATCACCCCTTAAGGCCTTTCAAAATGTTCTTTTTTTGATTTAGTTTACGTTTTCTTTTTGAGAGTAAGATTAAAAAAAAATAATCTCAGAATTGTTGCTAAATCCCAGCTCCCTTTCCAGCATAGCCAGGTAGATGTATCCTTCTCCGTGTTGTTTGGCTGGGTTGTGCTGCACAGCCAGGGTAGTGCCTGGGGCATGGTCAGGAGAAAAATATCCCCCAGAGGAAGAATAACTCCTGTACTGGAAAGAAAGCCAAAGAAATGCGTTGTGTTCAGTTTTCCCTACCCAGCACCCATTTGAAAAAGAGATCAAGAGACTGTCCTGAGCACCAAAGGGTTCTAAGTGCCTTGGGGTTTCCATCCTTCTTTGCCTGTCTTACACTGTATTACTCTGCAGGGATGCAAGGTTTTTTTTTTTTTTTTTTTTGCAACTGAGAACTGTATTGTATAAATACAGTATGCATATTAAAATATTAAATGCTTAACTGTTTGTTTGTATACCTATGAAACGCTCTGTAGAAGGATTACGTTGGGTCCCTAAGGAATCATTAACTTGCATTATACAGAAGTATTTATTATTGTGGCATATGTAATGGATAATATTTTTTTACATTTTTAATTACTCACATTTTCAGCCAAGAAAATCTCCAAGGATAATGTCTCATTTACAGGTGTCCTGGCAAAAGACAACATAATGTAATCACACATTACCAACAATTCCATGACAACCTTGCAGTGGTTTAAATGGGTTAAAATTAAGTAAAGACATAATTATGGTAAAATATAGGAAATATATTTAAAAGGCAGTGTTGCAGAGCAGCAGTGAAATGAAGGGGAATTTTCCCTAGCTGCTCTGGATTTTTGAGCTTGTGCCACAGCCCTGCAAAGCCAAGGGAAAAAAAATCCAATTTCTGCCAACTGTCTCACCACGAGTAATGGAACAAGCAACTGGAACTTGGTATAGTCAGGATTTCCTGGTATATCAAGTGCTATAACTAGGACTGGAAAACATTTTTTTTTTCCTGGAAAGTGCACAAATAAGTTTAATGGTTTTTTTTGTTTAATTGATAATATTTTTACTTTAAGCTTTAAGGAAGAGTCTTCTCTTTTGCAGTTTTCTACAATAGAAAGGCTGCATTAGACTGTGCTTGGGTGATAACCTCTCTCTATCAGAATCAGCCAATGAATAAGCTATGTTAGCCTACAGATTTGGCTCAGCCATGAAATGTTTGGCCAGTTTCTCAGAACCATTCTTTACAGAGCTTAATGTAAGCTATAGATCCTGCAAGAATGAATAGCCCATTGTCTCAGTCAATTTCAATAAACCATAATAATGGTTTATTGGGGAATAATATACACAAAAATATTCACTTTGAAGTATTATATAAAAAATAATTCTTTGTGGCTCTCATGAAGACTCACCAGTTCTGTGACAGGGAGTTTCATCCTAAAAGTAAAGTAAGAAAACAGGTATTTTGGTAGAAGCATTATGAGGAACGTAGTTTTGGAAAATATCCTGGAAGTGAGTTGAGCTGTGTAGAGGTTTTTGTGAACTGTATCATATTTCTCATTTTTAACTTGAAAAAACTATATTCCTTATGCTTGCTAAGGATTCCTCTCCCTTGCCCTTGCTTACCATCCATTTACTCCTTCTTGGTAGTACTTTCAAGACTTTGGGGGAGATTTTACCACATTGATATTGTTCAGCCCGAGGAGTGTTACTGGAAAAAAATGAGCATATGCACTGCAGTGCCTTGTCAACAGACATCATGACTTGGTGCAGAGTCCACTGCCATTTAGCAAGGAGAAGATACTGGTGGGAGGCAAAGCTTGAGGAACCTAGCTGCTTCAGCAGAGAGGCATGACAGGCAAAAAAGAGACTACTAGATAGTTTTTCAGACTATTCCTAAGAAATGTATTAAAATCAATTCTCTTCGACCTATGTTTTCATTTCATTCTATTGCTTATGTTAACATAAGATAAAAATACAAAACTTAGTGTCCAGAGTGTCAGATAAAGTAGCTGCTCTTCTTTTTAGATAATGTTTTTTCTTCCTGTGGCATAATGTACCTTGGTATTAATCTGAAGTACCAAACCCTGTTTCTAACTTTTGTTTATAGCATATTTTTGAGTGTTATTTAGAGAAGTGGACCTGTACTACCAAAATACCTTTGCAGTAAACCCTCAGTTTTGCTGCCTGTAATTACTGAAAGAAAGCAGACCAGCAGAACAAAGTGCAAGGCATTCCATTCCCAATTTCAATAAAAAGATCCACATATTTTGTTACTGTAGTAGAAAGGGTGTATGCCATGCTGCTTTCTTAACATCTTTGAAATCAAACTCCTGCCTTAAAAAGATAGAGTTAATTAATGAGAGAATTACACAGAGTTCAGTTTGCCCAGTGAGAGAAGTATAAACCTTTAAAATGTTATGTTGTAGAAGTCTCTGAGTCCCCAGCCAACAGCACTATTTGATGCGTATTGCATCAAATATCTTTCTTCAAAATGAGTTTGATTAGAAATACGCAAAGTTAATGAATTGTCAAAAAGCAGTGTTCTTTAGAAGGCATAGTTTTTGAAAATGCCTATTTTAATCCTTGTACTACAACCATCTCTGGTATTTCTGTCATTTGGTAATGCTTCCAGACACATTCATGGTGGTCATCTTTGATCGTATAAATTCAAGAGATTCCAAGGCTTTTTCTATTTGCATAAAAAAACAAAGAAAGCATTGTCAGAAATCCTCAAATATGCATTTTGAATCAAGTTTCACCTAAATGCTATACAAAGACTCTGTGTCTTGATGCTAATTTATTGAAAATGCCTTGGCCTTTAGGAATTTCCCATTGGCACTTAGAGCTGAACTAAAAGTGGCAATGGCAAAAAGCAGCCATCAAAACTACGTTCATGCTGACATCTAAGCCCTAGTGCTCAAATTATGAGCGCCCTGAAACAAAATACTGTGGAAGGAAAAGCAAAACATTAAAAAAAACCAATTCTTTACATGCCAAGATTTCACTTGCAAGGGTTGGAGGGGAAAATGAGTTTGTGCATTATTTTTATTTAAGTGAAATCTAATGTGCTAAAGACTTAGCACAAAGAAAGGATTTAATTAAAGTTATATAAAGGGTTTGATGTTTAATGCACAGCTCTGCAGTGAGTGTTTTACATCTATAATTTGTGCATATCCATAACCATATTTAGATTCTGACATATGGTCTGTAAATAACATATGTAAGCAGGATTGTTGAGTGAGATGATTTTTTTTCCTGCTGAATGTACGTGTTTATTTTATGAGCAGAGACGTGAAAAGTTCATTCATGTCAAAATGTGTTGCTAAGTATAAACATGCTGCTTCACTTTAGGCAGGATCAGGAAAGACCCTGGGTGTGTAATCTGTGAATTGACTCTATGCTGATGTTGCCCAGGTTTTGTATTACTAAACTATGGCTCACAACAACAACAAAAATTTAACCTTTAAATAGAGGCACCAAAATAATTTAAAACAGATTGGAGGGTTTAAAGGGCTCCAAGAGTAAGCAGCTCATATTTCAGTTCCTCCCCTCTAGGGCCTACCTATTTGGTGTTCAGAGTTCATCTCATATTGCAGCTGCTTCAGCTGCTTATGTTCACATTTTCTGTGGTGCACAGATGAAATGTCCAAGAAAAGGGAAAAAGCAAAACCCTCACCAAAAAAAAAAAAAAAAAAAAAAAAAAAAAGTAAAATACACAGCATTAAAAATATCCTCCCCCAAACAATGGTTTGGCTGTTATTGGGCAGGGAATAGGACAGTTTCTCTGGAGGCTTTTAAGTAACAGCAATGAAAAAATAAAAAAATAATAATAATATAAAAAAACAAGACCAGAGAAGAAGTGTGGAGATTTTAAAGGGACTGTAGTTTCAGGGGACATTTTTTATTCCAAGTTCTTTCAGGTTATGGAGCCCATTATTTCTTTTTGTCCTTTTATTAAAAATTTCTTTGTAATTCATTTGGACTTCTTTGCCATCAGGCACAGACAGATAGCAACAACAAACAATTATACTTCGTATTTATCGCTTTATTCTATTTTACAATGAATCTCTGATTATGGAAGCAATACATTCTTTGCACCTTGCTTTGGTTACTATTTGTCAAGAGCAGCCTTTATAAACAATATATTTTCCCATTTTAATAAAAGGCTGGAGCTGCACTATGTGCGTAGGATGTGATTTGAAACAAAAACCTATCAAGCTTCTAGACTAAGGTTACAAGTGCTTCATTTACACCGCCCCGTCTTATAATATGAGTTAGGAAGCCCTCTATCTATTACATTTTCTAACCCTTCTATTTAAATGTAGTAGGAATCTCTCTAATTAATGAATGTCACTCATTGCACCCGAATATCATGCAGTGTGGACCTGCAAGTGGTGCAGTTGAGATTGCAAACAGTCCACTTCCACCCAATATTGTGTACAAAATATCCAGGCTTTGAGGAAATACTCCTCCTAATGTATAATCTGTTCCATTTTCTTTAGTCTGTATTTATGCATACGTAAAGATATCATGAAGGACACAACATCCTTTGAGTGAAAATCTGTCCCCTTTGAAGTCTATCTGAATTTTGTGAAGAGAATTTCCCTCTGTCTTCCTGAGTCTCCCTAAGTAATTCACATGACTTGGGTTCAAGTATAACAGAATAGTGTGTATGACAGTGGCTGGCAACCCTAGCTAACTCCAAAAATTAAATCCAAAAGGTGACAGAAGATATGGTAGATGTTGTCTTGTGATCTGTTACTGCAGCCTCTCTACATTCCACTCCATTTCCCTTTTGTTCCAACTCCCCACAGTCTTCATCTCACAACTGAGGGGAATACCTATTATTTGGTGGTGCAATCTTTGTGACTTCTTTTGTTGCTACCTCAGCCAGCTGTGGGGGTCACTCCTGCAATGCACAGAACTAGTCCCATAGATTTGGCAGAGACAATATGGAGGACCTACTGCTTTTCTGTGCACTCCCACACATCTCTTCAGAAATTTCTTTGTTTTGACTTGCATTAATAGAGTGGAACATACAGGCCAAGGCAACTAATCTTCTGTAGTAATATTTTAATTACTAACTAGATAGAAATGTTTTCATCTTGATAGAACAAGTTCTGTTATGACTAAATCTTTATTCTGGAAAAAGGCTTAAATACCATGAATCATGTTATGAGCCATCACTCAAGGGAATAACAAAAATCAGGTATTCAAAAGAGTAGATTTTCCAACAAAGCAAAAGTATACTTACACACATCAATGAGAGGCAAGTACAAATTCCCATGAACCATAGTAAAGGAAATACTCCACCTCACTTATTCCACCTCCTGCTCTAGGTTTTCTCTAGAGAAAAACAGCCTGTGTCTATGTTACCCTGAAACATATATGGAGGGTGAGCCTTTTCTGGTTAAGGAAGACAAGTTGCCACCATACAAAACCTGGATTTAAATTCAATACTTGCTTGGGTGGAGTGTGATATGAGAGTCAGCTAATCTCATTTCACCTTCATGATGTTTCTAGATGTCTGCCTGAAGATTAAACAGTCATGAAATCAGCTACCAAACATAGCAAGCAAGATACTGCTAAACAAGTTTAATCCTCATCTGGAATATCATTAGAAAATTTGGGGGATTAAAGTACATCACATATGGTCTGTATTTATCTTTATTTTCTACATATTTATCTGAAAGCTTAATGAAAATGCAGATGCAGTGTTCCCTTCTATGGGTTTACTTTCCATGAGTGCCAGCTTTCAGGCTAATTGATTATGTCAGAAGCTCTATAAATATCAATAGCATATGGAAAGGTTAAGCCGAGGTCCTCACATAACTGGATTCATACTCTTTATTGATGGTACAACCATTATCTAACCATAATGGAAGTGCTTTGAGTGTGAAATAGAGTAGAACGTTAGCTAATTTCCACCAACAACTGACTGGAGAACTTGGGCTGAATGACTGACTTATGCAAACTAATGAACAAATGGATGATGTATAATGTGTAAACTAAAATTAGAATTTAAAAAGTCAAGGATAATGTAGGATATAACGTATGTCATCATCATTTTGCCAGTCTTAGTTTAGTATTATATATGATTCCGTTTAGTTTCCTCTGAAATAAAAAGTAGCAGGCTGTGTTAGAATAAAATCTTAAAAATAAGAGGAAGTATTCAAGATCCTGCTATTCAGCTTTAACTAACAGATATGGATATACTTTTTCCTTTGAAGAATTTTAGATGTCGGTTCTTTGAAAATGTAGCTCTATTGTGCAGTCTTCTTGTCTTTTTAGAGCACGTTAGTACTAATTTTCAGAATGACGTTACTATTTTCTTTCTGTTGTGTGGTTTTTTTTCTTTTTTTTCTTTTTTTTCTTTTTTTTCTTTTTTTTCTTTTTTTTTCTTTTTTTTTCTTTTTTTTTTTTCTCCCCCTGTATATTAATTACTTCCTTTTTGGTAGGACACAGAGGAATCAATCAACCCCTAAGTGTTGTTTCTCTGGTAGCTCTCTATAACAGTGGTGTGGCCATTCTGTCACTACTCCATTCTGTCACTACTCCCCGGAGTTTGGTGGCTGGGCCAGAGGGAGACAGTGGCTTTGTCAATTGCTACAACTATCTCTGACAAAGAAACCTGGGGCACTTTATGACAAGTTTGAGCAGTTTCAACTTGTGTTTCACATACTGTGGGACAACAGCAGAGGCACAGTCAGGAGAACACATGGAATCATAACCCTGCTTTTACTCTTGGCTGGGTTATGTGTGCTACAATTCACTTGTCTCTCTGCTCAGTTGAAAATGTTCTGCATGCTGGACAGTTTTGGCAGGAAGAGTAAGGCCTGGGCTTCACTGCAGTTGCAAGTTTAAAACTAAAGAACAGTGCTGCGAAAATAAAACCACTGTATTTATTGAAGGTTTCTAACCTGCTAGCAATTGCAGCTAAAATTTGGCTAAAAGTTCCATGCATTTTCAAATCAGCAGTCAATATGGTGATTGTTTCAGTAAGTGGTGTGGGACAGTGGTTTGGCTTTTTACATTAAGGATGAAAAGGGATGCCCCTATCACAAGACTCAGTATATTTTTCCTGCACAGAAAACAGAAAGTAATTGCAATTCATTATATTTTGATAATGAGTATGCATAGGCCTCAGTGTATCTGTGGTTTGCCATATAAGTTTCCCTTAAATGCAGTGCATAACAGTAATTAGAAATGCTGGCTTCTTTTGGTTTAGATAAATTACTTGAGAGAATTTAGGGGAAAACCAGATATAATCAATTCCATCTTTAACATCTGTTTCTAACTGTGTTCTTGCATGAAGCTTCATGTGGGAGTAAAATTCCCGTACCAGTGAAATCAACAGCAAAATTCCTATTGACTTTATCCCAATTGATTAGACCATTCCTTCAGGGCCAGACTTTTCCACCCTAATTCACATACTCCACACAATCTCCTCCAAATCAGTGTGCAGGCAGATGTACTTCACCATGACCCCTGATTCTCAAAAACATACTGTGTCATCCAATTGATAGAGTATATATCTAAGATTGGTTTCTCCTGCAGTCGAGAAGTCATAAGTGACTTTATTCCAAATTTACTTTACTGTTTGCTAAGCATTGTCCGCAGTATCCTTTAATCTCCACATCTAGCTGCCAGTGGAGTGACCCTTGCTGTACTATTTGCATGGGAAGGATAGACTGCCGCAAGGTGTGATGTGTGCAGCATAGACTGGAGGTGACCCACAGCCGTTCTACTTGTGAACAGTTTTGGTAACTCTGTTGGGTGCAGACGCAGCTGATAGGCTAGGTCCAACAGTGGAAATATTGACTGAATATATGACTACAGATGCTCTCACATTTCTCCCTCCCAGACTTCATTGATCCTTTACAACTGAAAAATGGAGAATTTGCAGTGGACACACAGGGCAAAAAAGAAGAAAAGCTGACTTTTCTTCTACTAAGAGTGGAGAAAAAATCTTTTAGCTTTTGATATGAATATAATATGATATGCTTGATGATTGTCATCCAAACCAGTTGAAAATGAAAGGTCATTTTAGTCATGTAAAGAACCCTACAAAGTCAGTTTGACTAATGTTCTTCAGGGAGAGAAATTTAGCTTTCAGCATTATCTGGAGAGAAGAAAAGTGTAAAGCCATTCCTTTCTCAGAATTGCTGTTAAAGACAGTTAAAAAAAAAAAAAAAAAAAAAAGAAAAGAAAAAAAGAAAAGATAAATTTGAATTCTTTCAGGAAAAAAAAAAAAAGCATTAGATTGAGTGAAGTAGCTGAAGAATTCATTAAGGCCTGGATTTTCCTTGGGTGTTAGTGGAAGCACCACATACTCTCAAGGAAAATGGTGTAGTGCTGTCTAGGTTGGGGCCTCACATGTCCCCTAAATGGAAGAAAGTTACTGAGAAGTACACTTAAGAAACCAGATTACACAAATTATCTCTAAAAATAGCAACATTAATAAAACTGGTTTATTAACTGCTGCTGTTTTCCAGTGAGAAATGTGAAGGTCATGAGAAAAGTCATTGCTTTTTCTAATTTTTAAAATAACATGAAGATTGCTATGACATGAATCCCATAATTTCTAAAAAGATCCCCAAATCCTTGTAAACAGACAATACAATGCCTATGCTATTGTAAGAATGCCCCTGCTTATGAACTGTGCTTAAATAACCTTGTACTCCTGTAATTAGATTCACAACATACCTATATTGTGAAGGGCTGTCTTCTCTCTCAATTAGTTGGGAAGGATTAGACACACTGATAGATAGTACTAAATGCTAATGGAGCAGATCCTAAAGCCGTTCCACTGTTTTCATACTGTCATCGTGCAGGCATTGATTTCACTAGAGTGCTGAGGAAAACTCAAATATGAACATCAGTATGCAGCTCAATATTTTGTAGGTTTTTTTGTCTTTTAAAAATATTCTTCTCTTCCTATTCTTTAGCTAGAAGAGCAAAAAGAGCTAGTTCAACACTTCAAAAAGAAAAAAAAAAAATCTGAGTGACAGTACAGAGGCTTGAGGAAGTATGAGTTTGTACATGGGCTTTTTTATCATCTCTAATGGCAAAATTAAAATTAGTTCCCAATTAAAAGAGAAAAGCATGAGTACAATCTGAGAACAGCAGATAAAGGGTGGCATGAAGGGAAGATTATTAAGCAGCATAGTATAACAGGACCCCAGGTGCAGAAGGGCCTCATTATACTCACATTTTTGTGCTGCAACATACGGACGTACAGTAAACCAAAAAAAAAAAAAAAATTCCAAAGGACAGTTTTACACAGTGGCTACACTTGAGATGAGTACATGTTTTTTGAAGACAGACCATAACAACTTGGTTTTTACTTCCAAAATACGGTGGCACATTAATTGCTTGATCAGCCAAATGAAACTAAATGTAATTAAGACTAGTGTGGGGTTAATTTGGTCCATAATTATGTTATATAAAGTAAATGAAAATTGTTTCTTTCCCAAATTGCAATTCATTAAAATTACAGATATTAAAATAAGATACTATAAAATTACATGAAGCATGTACACATTAATAGCCATTAGTAATAGCTTGATATTTCTATCTAAGCAACAGTTTATTAGAATGCCAAAAGGTTACATTTGACAACTCACATAACTGATATTTTTTTCCTCATCCTTTCTGCTCCTCTAAGAAATTTAGTATTACTACACTCATAGCATGTGGCATGTCATATTTAAGCATGTTAGACATACTAGTTTTACATTTAGATTTGTTTTAATAATAATTATTGTTTCTCAACATACTCAAAGTTGATGGTTGTATCTCTGTAATGGACCACACCAACCTCAGCTTCAAGAGGAAGTCAGTGCTGCCTCTTCCAGCACAATACAGAGCTCTGTTTTAGGCCCAGAATCTTCTTGGTATCAGGCAAATGCACACTTAGATCCACTTACTTTCAATTTAAGTGTAAATTTGAAGCTAGGTCCATACTTGGTTTTGCTGTGCTTTAGCAGCATTTCAGAGGGATTTGAGTGTTTCATAGAATTAGAGACATTGGCTCTGCACATTGAAATCAATGGTGATGGTCATGGAGTGCAGGTCCTGACCTATACCAGTTATGAGATGCAGTATCCCTAGGTATTTCTACAAAGAGTTGAAAACTTCACGTTTTGGCTACTGTTATGAATTGATCTCCCACTGTTTCTTTTTCTTTTGGGAGACAGAAAATATTCACCAACATCTTAATATCAGACTCAAAGAGTGGCTCAATCAGCACTTTGAAGGCTGTAGCTTCCATGTGATTTTTGAGTTGGTAATGAATGTTGAGCACCACAAATAGATATGATATTTATACTTGTGTACAGAAGATATGAAGATATGGATAAAATACTTGTTTTTCATGCACACAGGATTCTTGGTGAAATTAATTGATGAATAGGAAAGGGTGGATGAGATGTTATTTAGGTGCTGCTTCTTCAGCTCCAGTACGACCAAACTTAGTGTAAAAGACATGAAACCTCTAGATAATTTGCACAGCTGGGTGTTATATTTAGGCATGAGGATTAGGGTGAAATCTTGTGATTTCTGAGCAGTCTGTATTTCTGAAGTACTCAGTCCTTGCGTTCTCAGATATTGTTATGTTCCTTGCAAAGTTGTGAGCAAATAAGTTTTATTCAATTGTTTTCTTATTTACATGAAATACTAAAGCATCCTTTGTTAAAGGAACTGCTACTATCACTGGGTCTTGGTGTGTGCTTTTATAATATTTTTGTCTGTGCTGCTGCTAGATTTATAAACAAAGTCATATTTATTTTTAAAATCAAGTCTCTCTCATGTTTGTAGTAACTCTGAATCAGGATGTTTAGTTTCTAGAATTGTGTTATGGTCTGTGACAATAAGTATATTTATGTACTGGTTTTAATCAGTAATTGAACATTTCATAAAAGTCGTTTATAAACCAATGATAAAAGATCAGCACCCTACAACGTTGGTTATACCTGTACAAAACATTAATACAGTCTAGTTTAATAAGCTGACCAATAATAACATTAGGTGGAATATCTTAATGATGATATCTTACTTTCAACAAACCAAGAGATATGTTTTGCAGTATTTAATTGAGCAAATCTCCCAGTGGCTTCAGTGAAAGCTGTGCTTGATTAAGGACTACAGAATTTGGCCTTAATAATATTTTATCATTTGTGCATGAAAATGTAGGGTGATAACAGTTATTAGCATTCTAGGTATTCCATTTTGCTCATGCAAATTATTCTGCTATTACATAGCGAGTCAGGTTGTACTTAATACCCCCAAATAGTTATGTATATTTAACAGGGAAATGACAATAGAAAAAATGTATTTAGTTCAGTTGTTGAGCTGCTATGTAAACCAATTATCTATCCTGAGGGAAACAGCTCTGTCTACAACTACTTAGGCTCTAGGGCCTATTACAAATCCTGGAGTGGGCTGTTGTTTCAGTTCTCAAGGGAATCTGCCACGTCACACTGGAAATAGTTGACAATAATTAGAAAGCCTGCTTCTGCCAGTATTGCACACATTTTTAATACCTTTCTAAGTGTTATGGGAGATAATATACAAGGTTTTTAGAATTCCAGTCAGGCTAAGGTGAACCATAGAAAGGACAACTACACAATAGCCCCAAACTGGACTGTGACAGGCTAATTATTGTGGCTTCATTATAAAACCTCTTTTTGCATAGGTCACCTGGGAAGTGTAATTAAAAATGCATTATTGGTGTGTATTTTTATTGAAGCAATTAAATTAAAAAGCCAAAAAAATAATTATTTGACGAGCAAATAATAATGTTGGTCAACAGTGTTTATCTAAGAAAGAGAGAACATGTTAGTAGTTCATTAGCAGTAAATGTGTTAACTGGAATGCCGTTTGAAAAATGAGCCATAGAACAGCTTTTAAATACTCAGATTAAAGGATTTATAATGTCAAGTTTAACACGGAAATTATAGATAGTATTACATTGCCATGAATAATAGCACCTTTAGTCTGACTTAGTAAAATGATTTACTACACGTGGTGTGCTTTTCACAATCAGGCAGCTGTATATCTATCTAATATCTAACCTCTGTCAGCCACGTATGGGATGTCAACACGCATGTATCGACATGTAGGTGGATATGCACAAGTATGTGTGGATTCTGTAAAACTGTACAGCATCTGCTGCAAAAAAGCCTTTTTCTGAAACCTACCTCAGCAACATGGCTGTCAGGGAGCCCTCATTAGCTGCTTTTTAGACCTTCCTGACATGAAGCCTTATGGATGCCATGAAAGCATAGGGAGATGCAAGGAGATGCTTCAAGATGGTCATAGACTCCATAGCATGGATTTCCTGGACAGCAGTGGGCAGAACACTGCTATGCTAACAGCAACTACCTGTACCACATATGCGCTGTAGGGCTGACTCCTTCCAGAAACACTGGATTGAATGAGTGCACACTTGACAGTTACTTCCCATGTGACTAGGAGATCTGGTTTGTCCGGAGGATATCACACTAGTTGTGCTGTTCAGACTGTCCATGAGACATCTGTGGTAGGATGGAAGCTTTTATGTTAGGCTGTTTTGCTCACCACAGCTGCACATTGTTCTCAGAATATAGATGTACCACACTTACACAACAGCATAATATTTTCTATCTTCTGCTCTTACGATAACTCTAGACTTTTACTTTACCTTTTGGCTGACAATGTGCTGGCCCTTCCAAAAGACTCACAATCCTCTAAGACCTCTCTCCAAAGATGAATAACTTAGAACCTCTCCTTTTGCAGATGCTCTTAAGGCTGCTTTCTTCCAGGTTCTTACCTTTCATTTCATCTGCTTTATTAAGTCATTTGTAAGACCTTTCTGCCACATTTTGTATATCAATTTACTCCTGAATCATTCTCCTCACTTTGTTATTTCACTGCTAAACATATTTCCAGATAATTTATGAATACGTTGAACAGCACAATCCCAGCGCAAATCTCCAGAGGGTTCTGCTGGTAATCATCCTTCTCTGTAAAACTGACCACTTACTGTTGCCCTTTGTTTCCTTCCTTTTAACCAGTTGCTAATCCCAAGGAATACCTTCCCTTTAGCCCATGACTAATCTTCAAGTTTTTGTTTCTCTAAGAGCCTTTGGTGAGGGATTTTGTTGAAAGTCTGTTGAAAATCCAGTCACACTGTATCAACTGACTGTGTTATCCACACATACATTGATGTGATCTAACAACTCTTAAAGATTTTGGAGCATGACTGCTGTACAAAAGTTAATCTTGACCCTCTTCTTATACTACTTTTTTTTTTCTTTTTTTTTTCCCTATGGTCTCAATGTATTTAACCTGATACAAAAATGAACTTGCAGGACTAGAGTTACTAGGATCATTTGCGAGGACATTTTAAAGATTAATGTCACAGTAATCACATTTTGTTTCTTTGCCTCTGTTCCAGCTTTGAACCAGAGCACCATTACTGTTTGATTTTGTGCACAGTCTCTTAAGACGCCTTGGGTGAATAGCATCTCACCTTAGCAATTTCCTCCTGTCCCAGTGTGCTAACATTCTACACTTCTCCTGTTTACCACAATTCCCCATTCCCTGCCCTTGCATAGTGCTGCTGATGTAAGAGCCTTCTAATTTTTAGAGTTAAAAACCCAAATATGTTGGACAGGGTGGAGAGGTTTTGTTTTTGTTTTGTTGTTGTTGTTGTTTTTTGTTTTTTTGGTGGGCTTTCTTTTTCTTTTTTTTTTTGTTTGTTTGTTTGTTTTGGTTTTAGTTTTATTTTCTGATGGCTGTCAGTTCTTTTATGACCATACTAATCTACTAATCTTTTTTTTCCATCCCACCTTAAATATTATTGTCACATTTCACACACCAAAAATTAAAGGCAGGTAAATGTCTACAAAATTGGCCATTCTTTGCTCAGCTCTGCAAATGTACTGTGCAGTAACATCCAAAACAGCAAGGCCTGCTCCCCCTCTCAGTGAAACTGGGAGTTTGCTGTTGGCCCTCCTCATTACAATAGAACACTGTTGCAGCTGAGCACTGTAGTATTTTCATCAATAAACAAGAAGTTACTGCACTTGATTTGAAGACTTTTTCAACAACAACAAACTGTGTTTAATGTTATCTTTTCTAAAAATAAACTCTTCCAGGCATTTTTCCTTCTTTATTTCCCCATGTTACATATGCATGTATGCATAGAAGTATGATTGTACTGAAACATAAGATAATTTTCTATGCTTTTGTAGTTTTCATTCTTAATATGTGAGCAGAACTTATGTCCCAATTTGAAAAAAAAAAAGCCTAAACCTAAAAATGAATTAAACACACAAAGTTCTGTTACCGGTTAGACCAAAACCCTAAGGGTTGCATTTCGTATTCAATTACACAAGTGTTACTCCCATTGGAGTCAGGACTGGAGGGCAGAATTCAGCCTGAAATTGTAAACAAGAAAAATCTGAACTCAGCCTGTGCTTTCCTTAATATGCACTAGTGTGTACCAGGATGCTGTCCAATACTGGGCTTCTTATATGGGAAAAAGTGGGAGAACCAAAAATCAAGAAGCAAAAATCTGTGAGTAACTGTGGAAAGACTTCCATCCACAGGATGGAATTTGCTGTCTTGATGTTTTGATACAGGTTTCATTAATGTGAGAAAAACTATGTTTTGAAACTCTCAAACTGAGTTTACTTTAAGTTACTCCTCTCCACGTTTTGGGTGCTCAACCTGTTGTAGTTCATAGTTCCCTCATCTTTTTCTGACACCGAAACCAGATCCACTCCTTTCTTGATACATTCAAGGGAATCAACATTGCTTTCCTTGCTCTTGTTTTGAAGTTTAAGGGTTATTTGTGTTTTACTCATGGAAGTTGGGCCTTTTCTTCTGGAAGTGCTCTTCTTTCCCACACATCTTCCCTGTGCTCTGTTTAAATCTTTTAATTGCAAGGGATGCTTTTCTTTTTGATGAAGGACTTCTTTTTGATGAAGTACATTTTTAACGACTGTGGAGAACTGAGTAGAGGGTGCACACAAAATACAGGTATGACTGGAAGGTTCACACTTTCACAGTATACTAGTTGTCCTGCTCTCTGCACATCTCCATGTCTTGGGAAACCTCTGTGGTTAAACAGACATGTGAGATAGACAAGTTTATATGCATCATCAACTGCTCATCTCTCCTGAGCACTTTAAGGTATAAGTCATGGCTTGGTTTTCAGCTGAAGCTGGGGGCAGAGAATATTACATTTCAAAGTCATATATATGGCTAAGGTGACAATAAAAGCAGATATTATATGAAAACCAGAGCATAAGACAAGGCTGACATTCATGTAGTTACCACAGAGGATGCTGTACAGACAGTTACCATTTTGGTGTATAAGTGATCTTCCTGTCGCACAGAATGGGGCTATTGTTGGCAGCAGCAGTGCTCTTGGCTGGCCAAAAGGCAGCATGGGGCTGCAGCCCCCAGGAAGGCAGTGCTGAGAGGAGTGGGGCTGATCTGCAGAGCACCTACTTCAGCTGCTGCTGAAGGATTGCTGCTCCAGAAGACATTTTCCAGGAACTGTGACATAATGTAGTTTTCCATTCTTTGTCATCTCACGTGGAAACATGTGATTGATATGGGATTTTGAAAAGGAATTTTTTTTAGTATACTGTCTGAAACTTAGTAGGGGCTTTAACAATATTTAATAATGTTCATGAACACACTTCCTTCAATTTGTCTGCATACACCTTCAGGTGCACAGAACCATGCAATATGCTATTTTTTTATAACCAACTCTAGTGGAACTGAGATGTCTCATGGCCACAGCTGTCTTGGTATAAGAAGCTTGGGAGACTTGGCAGCATGGTGTACTGTCCAGTTTACTTGGATTTAGGATCCCTCACAGAAAGCACCATCCTTTTTCATGGTGAAATTGTGACCTACTGGCCTAAATACCTCTTTCGATCTCAGGTGCTATGATATCTTTAGACATAAATAGGACTCGTGCTAGCCATGCAGTGATCCTAATCTTTGAAATCTTTACACACTCAACTTCATTCTGGCATTAGAGAAGGTCTGGTAACCATGCAAAAAATGTTAGCTCTCTCTAATATGTATTATAACTGTAATAAATGTAGAAATTGATGAAATGAGCAAATGATTATGGGTATTGTTAGGAAATGCGCAGGTTCAGGGAAGATGAACTTTTCCTTTTGAAAAGTTCTATAACTGTCTGTAAAAGTTTAAGTGGCAACAAGCATGCACAGACTCAAGTTCTGAGCATTTCTTAGAAATAACTAAAGGAAAGAGCTTTAAATGTGAGGTAACTATTAACCTCTATGTCAAGGGTTAAATTTTATTTTCTTATAGAAGCAGTGAAGGCTAACTTCTTCCATTCTCTGTGATACATAACATTATATGTGGCTGCTGCAACCTATATCTAATCCTAAATTCTGATAGTTTATTGCCATTGTGGAAGAACAAAGGTTTGGTTCTTGCTCTAGAATTCCAGGTGTCTGAGAGATTTGAAAAATCTGGTTTGAAAAAAAAAGGGGGGGGGAGGGGGGAAGGAGGAGGAAAGTGGTGTAAGGAATATGACATTTGTGGAAATATCATTTTGAGTTTGGTCATGAAGGAAGAGGAATGGATGGTTAAGGTCATCTACTGAACTGGCATTTCAGTGCTTGGGCAAGCAGGGAATCGAGCAGATAGACGTGTTAGAGTCATGGGTTAAAATATTGCTTTGAAGTGTAGCACCACCATATACAGGTCTGAGTACATTCCTAGTTCTCTCCACTCTAAGCTCGTGATTTTTCATTCTTGATTATTTTCTGTCGTACTGATGACCCTGAATACAACGGATGACTTTATCCTGTTTTAAACCTTCTTTCTTAGGGAAGAGGGGCTGAGTGGTGGTACAATCTTCCCTCTCCTGAACAAGTCAGCTGTTCACTACTATGGCATCATTCAGCTTGTGTATAGCAGATAGAGCCCCTGCAGCTGAAGGCCAGAGGGGAAAGGGTACACACAAAATAGAATTTCTTAATATCCTCAAATATTTCACATTTCTGTCCTTCACAAGTATGCTAATTTTTAAGGCAAAAAATGGATACTATAGTTCTATATTGTGTTTTCCACACAAACCACAGAACTTCCCTGAATTTTTATCTTCTGATCTTACACCCATGGTTGAACTGACTGTATCTTTCAGAGAAGGATGTCATCTTAACCACTGAGTGGACATAAAGAGTTCAGTACAGTCCTGGCTTTCTAATTGACAATGCCTGATTACCCACTCTGTTAAAGATACAAACCTTATGTCTACTCTGAATTTTTCTTAATTCTATTTTCAGCTGTTGGGTCTTATCATATCTTTCTATGAGACTGAAGAACTCTACATTTTCCAAAGTACTTTTCCCCATGTAGATAACTATAGATTTGAGAAAATGTGCTCTTTCAACCTTCTCTCTGATAAGTTCAGAATCTTACCTCTACTGCATTGGTAACAATGCCCAGACTAAAACTTGAGCAAATATCTCAAGGTAAGTTGGTGATTTTGTACTATGGGCCTTCCCTTGCCTCTGACTCATATCATTTAACTCCATAGTTCTTACTCTTTTTCTACGTTTGTCCTAGGAGTACCTAGAGGGTATTCTTCCTTATAAGTTGTAAACAGTCAGTAGTAGTGAAACTCGAGTACATCAGATTCTCTAAAATGCTCCTTCCAAGAATATGTTCTTTCCAGAAGAAGTGGATTCATCCCAACTAGACATAGCATAATTCAACTGAAATTCAGCATGGGTGATCAGGACTCTGGACTCAATCATGGACTAAATGAGTTAACAACATAGCTTTACCACCAGCATTTTTAATCTTAACATTAATGTTTTTGAAACTTTTCAGTCTTTCTCCTATGTCTTTTCCGAAGCATCTGATTTTTATTTTTTTATTTTTTAGCGAATGTGGACAGCAGTGTTGGGTTCCAATAGCACAAGCTCCAATGTCAAGGCAATATAAACTTCAACTATATTTTATGCCATTGAATCTTATTCCTTCTTATAATAGCCACAGTGTTTACTCATAAACAATTCATGCTCAGCTATGATTGCTTCTTTTTTAGAAATACTGCCTTAAAATCTTCATCGTATTTAGACGTATGAAATTCCTAACCATATATTTTCTTCTATATAGATGAACAGACTTTTGTCAGTGGCACTGAAGCACATAGTTGACTGTGCTTAGTCTTTATATAATGCATATACCAATGATCTGCTTTTATCTTTATTTATCACTTCACAGTCTTTCCTTTATTTAGAAACTTTGTTTTCCACAGATTATTAATAAAAATGGGACAATATGGGGGCATAAGGAATCCCAGTAAGATGCTACCACAGACAACTGTTTAGTGATAATTTCCTACTTAGAACTAGTATCAAATGATTTTTAAGTTACATAATATGTACAACAGTTATTTTATGCAGTTCTAGATCCCCAATTCAGACATTCAAAAAAGCATATCAAATAACTCATAGATCCTATTACAGCAACAATATTGTCATTATCAAGCAAATTTGCATTTTCATCAGATAGTTTGATAACATCTGTCTGCCATAAACTGAAGTTGATCAACATTCATTAAATTCTCTTGTTTAATACTTCAAAACAAGAGGTCACCCCATTACTGCTTGACATAAGTAGGACTGTACCTCGTATTCTAGTACATTGCTGTTTTCCTCACATGGCAAGCTTTATTAACACTTACTGAAACCTAAGCAAGGAGTTATTGAAATCTTCTGTAATCAGGCTGAGAAAAAGCTTCTGCATATTCTGATTTCTTGTTAAATAATTTTTAATAATCTGAAATGAAGAGAACTTCAGCTTTGTATGGCTTCCTCCAATACAGCAGGAGTAGCATATTCTTTAAATAAAATTGCTTCATTCCTTATTCTTTGCTGAGGATTTCTTAGTGTCTTGAAGGTTGAACTCTTAATGTTGAAGTCATGCAATATTTGTTTATAATCCGTGGATAATAATCAGAATTTCTTTGCATTTACTTGTGCATCTCTGTGCTAAGCAAATCAGACTGTGGCCTTTGTTTCCTTTGAGCAATAGCATGGTAATAAGTTAATGAAAAGCAGGATGAAGGGTATGAAGGAATATTAATGATAGCTGTGTATTTGCATGTACAGTTTATTTATGCAGTGCAATAATACCCCAAGTAAAGCATATTTCTGGAATGCGTGTGACAACCCATGAATCCATAATGTAAGTACATACATAGAAGGAGAGTACGTGTGTGTGTGTGTGTGTGAGAGAGAGACAGAGAGAGAGAGAGATACCAAGCAGGAGAAGCGTGCATGTAGAGGGCAGAGGAGGGTGAGATCCTGTGCCAGGACAAGGAAGCTGGGATGCTTTTCAGTGGTGAGTCTGGGGAGTGCTGGTCTCTGGTGTGGAGGAGTAGGGGACTTGTTATCTTGACTTCAAACAGCTGGAACTTAGAAAGCTGGTCTTCCAGTAAAGGCTACCATTAGTAGCATGTGCACTGAGTCCTTTTTTGCTAGGAAGCTGGCAAGCTTATGTCTTCTGCTTGAGGGTCTCAGTCCAAGTGGGGAAAAAGGTGGCTAATGAGAAGGCATTGCTGACCATCCATCCTCATCTTCCAAGTCCTTTGCTGTCTGTGAACAAAGTGAGCAGCTAAGAAACACTAATAGAATGGCATGGGGTTGCCATCATTTGTCTGTTTCCTCCTTCATTTCTATTTCTAGTTCTTCCTGAGTGTATTTTAATTCTACTTTTAGACAGTAGCCTCAGTCTGTTGCTGACTGGTTTTCTCAGTCCTGGATTTCTTCAGTCACCTTTAGTGGTTTGGCTGGTGACACTGTGAAACAGAAGCTGTACCACACTTGGGAGAACAAACTCCACCTGTGCAGTTTGTTTCAGTTAAACTACCAGATTTCAAGGAGTAACTATGCTTGCAGTTATTTTTCTTTCACTTCTCATTCCTGAGGCAAACTTGACGAGAAAGCCAGTGTCCATTTCTGATGTATCTCCGTGCACAGATAGCTGACTTGTGGAGCTGTAGAGAGGTCTACTGCATATCATTAGCTCTGACCTTCTGCCATAAGTTGGTATTACCTAATATACTACAGGTACGCCAGAAGTCACTTAAGTCCACACAGTTACTCCCATAGTAAACTCAATGAGTTCTGTTTGACTGGAACATAACTTCCTTGAAAGTATCAAATTTTGATCAGAAGATACTAAGAACGGATATTGCTTGTAGAATAGCTATGTATTTATTTCATATGCAGTCTCTTGCTCATTTGAATTTTTCTGGTTTGCACTTGCAGTCAGAGCTTCTCATTCAGTTTGTCTACACTAAAGAGCTCTTTAGAATATGTTTTTTCTGCATGTAATCAAGTTTGTCACCTCAAACTATTGCATCCAGAAGAAAATCCATTGATAGATGTAGGAAAAAAATCAACATCTTTGTTACTACTTCTATCAAAAAATATGAAGAAAAAAAATGACATAGAGATTCAAATAATAAAAGCTGGCGTCCTACTCTTGGAAAGCTTACAGCATCATTATGCTGAAAATTACTAGTGCCAAAACAAAGCACTTCACTTTCAAGAGCAAGCAGCTTCATAGCTCTTACATGTGCAAAAGCACCCTATGTATATACAGTGTATAATAATTCAGATTCATTTCATATGGCTGATATAACTTTAATTGCATGGGAAAACATAAGAGTATTTCTAGAAGCAAAATATATTTGTGAACACCTGTTCCTGATGTTCTGTGTATAAATTTCATCAATTTTGAGATGAACTGTTTATTGAGAAATCATAGCTAACCAGTCCAAGAACTGACTTGACAATTTAATGTACCTGTGTCGTTAATTCACTTTTTTATTTTTCAGAATTCTGCTAATGTCTAGCAAAACCATTAATAATGTGATGTCATACTATTGGGAAGGAAATTAGTTTCAAAACATTTCCCAAAAGTAGCCAAGCTGTCTCTGTAGCTTGCCTTATTTTCTGTGTCCAGTTTGGTTGGACTTAAGAATACATATGTGGAAAATAATCCCGTATGTTCATGGGGAAGACCAGAGAATATAGCTGAGCTCTTGCTTTTATAGTTTTTCAATATCCCCTGAGGTCACAGAGGTCTATAGAATGTTTTTCATATTGTGAATCAGAAGGGGGAAAAAAAAAAAAAGCAAAAATGTAATTTCTCAGATACTTTTTTAAAGCCAAGCACTGGCCGTCATCCGTAAATGTGCAGTGCTGGATGCTCCTGACAGCTCCCACAGTCCTGGGGATGGGGCTGGACCCGCTCAGCAGCGGTCGCCTCGGTAACCAGCAGGGCCTCTGTGCCAGCAAAAAGCAGCTGCAATTTCCCCCTTTCCAGGATTTCTGCATCACTCAGAGGCAGTGGCCGCGCCCTGCCTCAAACTGACCTGAGCGGGGGCAGGAAGCGTGCCAGGAAATAAGACTGTCAGAGGAATAGGATGTGCTGGAGGATGAAGGGTTAATGCGATCAGGGGGGTGCAGGTTCTGTGTCTTTGTTTGTTCACAGCTTGGCCAGGGTGAATGTAATGCCCACCACCACTAATAACTTCATGCATATATATGTGTGCATGTATATACAGTAGTGTGCAGTGTGTTCTTGTGATATGTGTAGTACAAAACATTAAATGCACTAAGACTGTCTTGAATACATATAGTGCATGTTGATCCTTTTATTTAGTCACTGTGACTATTGGGGTGATGAGCAGTTGTATTTTCCTGCCCGTTTTAGGACCTTTCCCAATCAAATCACAGCTCCGCATCCAGCAGACCTGGGTTCTCTCTATCTGAACGCTGCATATGGAAAAAAAAAAGTCAGAAACTCTTAAATTGCTTTTAGTCACTATTGAACAATGTGAGCTCATTAAAAATGAAAATTGTCCTGCATAGAAGTGCAGAGTAAGAGGCACCTGAGGAAGGTGTGCGGCTCTGAGGCTGGTTGGAAGTTGGGGTGCGCTTTTTCCCATCACAGCAAAACCCAACTTAAGAAACGCAGGGATTACAGCGATACCAGTGAACACAGCATTGAATACACCTTCCTGTCCTCTGCAGCCATTGCACCATGCTAGCCCCCTATGAGTGGCTGGCTCCTGCCCACTTGCTTTACAGTGCAAGTGTAAAACTTGCGTATGTGTTGGGCAAGGTCACAACTTTCTCATGAACAGAAATGAGCATTACAGATATGTAGAGAAGCCTAGAGAGGATGGTAAGCTGTAGAAGAAAAAAAGAAACACATATTTAGTAGAAATAAAGGATTGCTTATTTTCATTCACCAACTGGATTTTCTTTTCTTCATTTTATAAAAAACAAAAGAAAAGTAAAATCCTATTGTCAGTAGCTTTCCTGTCCAGCCACATGAATCCTGAAAAGCAATACCAGCAGCCTTCCTTTCTACCAGCCTCTGGGTGGGTTTCTACTTTCTGTTTGCAGTTGAGTGCTCTCTCTATGTAGTACAACTCCTTTGGCAGTAGAGGGCACTTAGAATATGGACAAAACAAAGAAATTCCTTCTAAAACTTCCCTCAGAAAGCTTTTGTTCAGCTATGTGAAAACCTTAGTACTGTTAAATATTCTCCAGCTTAAAATTAGGAGGTTTTAATTATTTTTACTTTGTAGATTATTTAATAGATTATTGTAGATTATTTAATAGCTCTGTTTTAAATAAAAACAGTTTGAGTCAGCTTTTAGCATTGCAAATAGTCTATTTAGGTTTACATATTTTGACCAGTGTGCTATCAGCAAAGTAACATTAATTTATTATTTTGCTGACACTAGGAGTAAAGGAAATCATTTTTTCCTTAGAAAATGGTGAAAAAAAATTTAGTAATATTTTTGGTTATTCTGGGGTCAAGTGAACCCATTCCAAAATAGGGAAACTCAATTATAAAAGGAGTACAGAAGAAAGATACTGCAATGAAAACCTAAGAAGTGGAAAAATGTGCTCCATTACTACATTTTGATTCTTCTAGGACAAGCATGACACTTCCATAGTGGCTCATAGAGGGACTGGTTCTTCAGGCTGCTAAGAATACTTATTAACCCTGAAGGACCTAGAAAGATCTGGATCTCCGATAGAAATTTGAGCATAGATGTTACAGCTCTATTCAGAGTCAAATGATACATTTCAATTACTGCCATTTATAAATTTTACCGATGTGAAGTAGATTGTACTTCATACCTGTATGAACTTTCATGATAATTCTATCAACTTAACCTCACATGAACTGTCCTTAAAAGTCAGTGGCATTTACTCATATGAGGAGCTTATACAAGGTTTACGTGAAGTATTTTTTTGCCGCTTACGGAATCTGTTAATTTTTATGGTATTTGTTGGTATTGGTATTTTTAATGATAATTTGCTAAGTATGAGAAAACATAGGGAGCAGATGCTGCTCAACAGGACAAAATAGACAGAACTCTTCTCCTCCTGTATCTATTTGTAGGTGTTGGATCAGATCCATAAGTGGAATAAACCAGTGTAGCTCCAGTGACTGAAATGAAACTCTGCTGATTTAGAGCAACTGAGGAACTGGTGAATTGTCTGTCAAAACACAGGAGTCAAACTGTGTGGGTGGGTTCTGGTTAGATTAAATTACTGTCAGCGTTCGCAGAGCTTTGAGAACAGGAAAAGGAGAAGACCTTCTTTTCTAAACCTTCTTTCATATATAGTAACAACATTTTAGTAGCTCATTCTTTTTGTTTGGCCTAATTTGTGGTATCACTTGCGGTGCATTCCAACTTCTACAAAAGCAAAAGATCAATTATTTTTGCACGCATGAACTGTGGAACATTTTCTGAGTCACGTCAAGCAGTTGCATCAACAGAGAACTTAATTTAGCAAGGTCAGTCATACAGCCACCAACCAACCTTTCCTCTTCACCATAAGAAGTTCTTCCAGTGAAGCATCTTCGGCAATTTTCAGCAGCAATGATGTCCCTGCCTACCAAAATCCCATTTGGCTAGTTGACTAGATGACCTTGAAATGTCTCTTCCAACTCCTTGCAATGAGCAGGGACACCTCCAGCTCAAACAGGTTGCTGAGAGCCCCTTCCAGCCTGACTTTGAACATCTCCAGGAAGGGGGCTTCCACCACATCTGTGGGCAATCTGTGCCAGTTCCTTACCACTCTTTTGTAAAACACTTCTTCCTTATATCTGATTTGAATGTCCCCTCTTCTAGTTTGAAATAACTTCCCCTTGTCTGATCACAACACACCTTGCTAAAGAGTCTGACTCCTCCTTTCTTACAGCCTTCCCATCCTCCCCTTATATAATGAAAGGCTACTGTCAGGTCTCCCCAGAGCCTTCTCTTCTCCAGGCTGAACAGCCTCACTTCTCCCAGCCTGTCCTGGAGGTATTCCATCCCTTGGATCATTTTTGTGACCTGCACAGGCTTCTGTAGAGGTAAACAGAGCTTCATCACTTCAGCCACAATGTGGCTAATAATTAACTTGTCCATCCTGTAAGTGGATATTACAGATAACGTGTACCTGGATGCAGGATTTGTGCTCTCCTAGCTATCAAGAGAACAGACTAATAGGAGAAAGATTCTCATCAGCAGGAAAAGGGTCTGTCAGGAAGATGAAAGTCCTGGTTGCCCCCTGTCCTGTTTTGGTGAGATGGGCATAATCTGGTGCAAAGTCTGCTACATAGGCTGTTGTGAAAGCTACTGCTGTTGCACGTTTACGCAGGTGTCTGCAGTTCCTGCTCACAGAGCTCTTGTATTTGGTGTAAATGGCTGCCCTTTCCTTCTAGCATGTTGTTTCTACCAAGAGGTATCAGCAGCTTTCTTCTCTTTTTTGTACACTGTGAATGAAAGGCACTGTATGAAGCAGAAGTAATTACCACAAATGCAGCAGAAACCAAGTGCTTATTTTCAGCTCCACTTTCAAAAGCTGAGGGAAAATGTTAATTATATAAGGACCTTTCGTTTGAGCACTAGAACAGGAGCAAACAACCAGTGGAAAGGAAGAGCTCGACTCTTGTCCAATTTGTACAGTGGTTTGCAAAATTCTTATTTCTTATTGCTTATTTCTTCCTGCCATTTGCTCAGTCTGAATGCTGCTTATCACATGGTTAAGATTCAACTCATAAAAACATGTCTCAGCAATTGGAATTTACCCTTTGACCTTCGTTCCCACCCTCACCTCCCCCCCGAACCCCTGCTGTGATGCACAAGCTTTGTCTTCACCAACATCACAGTTCCACTTGTGAAAACTGCTGTTTTGCACAAGTTCAAAAACTCACCAGACAGCAAGGATGAAAGTATATATGGATAGAAATACATACATGTGGCTGATGCATTTTCTCCTTGCACCTACAGAAACATCTGAATTTTCTGGCTTTTCCCATTTTACGCGCAGTTATTTCTCTCCAGTGTCATACCCAGCCAAAGCACTAGGAGTGGTGAATTATTCAGCACAAAATATTTCTTTTTTTTTTTTAAGTACTTTTTGTACTGTGCTTAAGCATGTGCATGCCTATGTGGGGCTAGGAATAGGCATAGTGCTCTGCTCCTGTTCTCTAAACTTCTGTGTGGGGTCAACGAGAAGGAGCAGCACATCTGCTTATGCTGGTTATTTGATGACATATAGTAATAGCTGCAGTGCTGTAGCTGAATGTTACACACTACAGCAACTTAAGCAATGTAAACCTGCTAGCCTTTCTCCCCACCCCTAGATTAAAAAATGTGTTTTTACAGTGAAGAGCCATTATTACCCGTGGAAAAAAAAGATACAGACAAGTGTTTCAAGTGCTGGTTTCCGTATATGTGTGTGTATGTATGAAAACAAACCCAAAAGGCGGTTCTGCTTTGGTGAGTAGTGCATTTTATACATGCAAAACCATGTATGTGTGCAGACGTGTTCAGAAATATTAGATCATCTTTTAAGTAAAAATAATACCCTCAGACTAGAAGCTGAGCCTGATGTTAATCTATCAGACATGCAAGTACAGACTGCGGTGCAATCTGAGGACAGCTCTACTGCACAATTATGAGATTATATCCTCTTTAGAGGGTATAATTATGCCTCTTCTATATATCTTATTTAGAAGGCATAATGCTTCTCCCCTCAAAGTGAAAAAACTACTGTATAGAGTTGCAGTGATGCTTTGCTTTCAGAACACAGAGGATTGTAGACATCCGGAAAGCTTTGTATGCAGGATCTCTGGGCTGCAAGGAACAAGGCTGGACTCCTAATATGTACTTGGAAAAAAAAAACTACAAAAAAACCCCTACAACCTCTGTGACTTTTGGTGATAGGAAGTTACATCTTGTAAGAGTTTCTCCAAATTCATTTTCACAGATGTCTTAGTAATGATTATTTGACAGTTAATTTAAACATGCCAGTCAGTAGCATCAGAACCTTTCCTAGCCAGAATAAAATTGAAGACATTTTAAAGCAAACTCTACTTTGCATTTAGCACCACCCGGTACCAATATAAATGGATCTGAGTGCTGCAGAATCAAGAAGGTGCAGAAGAGGTGGTAATAAGGCTGTGGCAAATTTTTGCCAGAAGGTGATCAATAATTCAGTTCTTTGTTTCTCATTTTGTTGCACTGTTTAATCTTTCCTAGCTCAGATCAAGCGATTACTCATTTTGGGTGATAAAGCTTATTACTACTGTCCGGTATATGTGAGGATCACTTAATAATATGCACCATCATAGGGCATAGCTCTTTTTAGCCTGTTTTAAAAGATGCTAAGAAGTCTCACCACTATACTCTTTTTCATAGAGCTGAGGTTGCTACAAACCTAAAGATAAATCTGCAAATCTATGTGGCTATTCTTTATCATTGTCACTAGCTTAGTGGTGGTCTGCCATTTTTCTTGAAAGCCGGGCACCAACTGCTGGCCAGAAGTATTTTTCACTGAATTCTTTGTACTTTAAATAAACTACTGCTTCAAGAACTGCCAAGTGTTCCTCATTCATCTTCAGGACACAGAGCTTCATGTATATCTTTGCAAGCCTTGACTCTGTGAAATGTTTGTCTCATCTCGCTGCCATCTAAAGCAGTCTTTGAACTCACTTCAGGTTTATTGATGGCCTTGACTAAATTAATGCAGATGTATTTTTTTTGAAAGGTTTACGCTATGACTAATTGTATGCAAAATAAATCCTCATTTACAGAAACTCATCATATATTCTTTCCACTTGTTCGGAAAGGTCTTTATGGATCCATACAATAAATGTCATTGAAAGTGTAGGGAGGGAAAAATGTTGTTTCCTTTGGCATTTCTCATTTGAAAGTGGTAGAAGAATATGCATTTGCTTTTCCCTCTGGAGGGGGAGATAATATGATAAACTTCTGATTATATACATAAGCGGGAACAGATCAGCTTCTCTTGTGGTTCTTTTTTAAGGGCAAGTTCCAGTTGGATTGTGCTAATGCACATATTCATGAATCTCTCCAAACAGGATTCACTGCTCTCCAGGGAACTGTTGAAGTATGCATCATTGTTTCAATGAAGTATCTTCATTATAAAACATAGGGACTATAAAAGGTGAATACCATTTGCCTTGGCCTAATATAATCTCTAGTTTGACTTTCTTCCACTGTAGTGATTTTTTTTTAACAGAATCAGAATAAAATGAGACAGTTTGAAATGAAATATTACATTGAATCAGGTACGTGTGCCTTGATGAAGAGAGTATTTTATTTTCCATTGTTTTATTCAAGTAGAGAGAAATTAGTAGCTGTGGAACAAAAAAGGATCTTTAAGATCATGTAGCTGATTCAAAGCAGCTCAGTGGGGATTTTTGGTCTCTAGTGGTACCCAGTTTCCTTCTTAAGTGCTTTGAAACAAATGAGTATGATAGCCTGCAATGCTGAGTAAACACTAAGATTTAAGAAAGGAGGCAGATGCTGAGATCTGTGCTGAAATCAATCATAAAAAGCATTTTACTCATCACAAAGAATGGTGTGACGTAAATATCTCCCTAGACTTTTAGTTATTAGTCAAGCATCATGTTGCTTGGTCTGTAATTATTTTTGAAGAGTTCAACAATTTTACCTACAATATAAAATGCACCTTATAAGCATTAGTTAGCATTGCACTTAAATATGGTGGGGAAAGAAGGATGCGGTATGATCAGAAGTGGCTTCTTAAGTCAAAGAGCTTTATAGTGAAGAAACACAATTGCTTTCTGCAATCAAAAATATATGTAATGGCTTATATTTTTGCATATATAAATAAATGATTGTAATTTTTTTTTCAGATTACAGTGAATCTCTCATAACAGAAAAGTTCTTGGGTTGCTTACAGCACTAGATAATGTATAAACGAGGAGATAGGTATGATCCCTGTTAGCAAAGCTTGTGATCTGAGCAGGATATAGACAGCTCTGTTTAGATAGATATAATATACTATGTAGTCTAAAGGTCCAATGTTAAAAGTATTAAAATAATATTGGACTGTTTTATTGTTTTGTTTTGCATTCTGGAAAAAATAACATGGTATTCAAGGTAATATACTGGGGAAGATATCTAGCCCTGGCTGTCCTTGTAACTACACATAGCTCTGCATTACATTAGAAAAATGCTTTATATTTCAGTTTGTTTTTACAGCGTAAAATTCATGCTTGTGTATAGGAACCAAACATGGCCTATGGCCCACTTAAATTCCACTCAGGCTGTATTTGGAAAGCTTAAGTGGGGCTTATATAGTGAATAGGACTTTTCCTGGCACTTTGATCCGTGATGGATTTCTCTTGTTGTAGCAGTGGTGACACAATTCATGTGTTTTATAATGACACCAGATTTATGAAAACCTGTCATGGTCAAAAGCAGTCACATGCACCAAGAAAAAAAAAAACCACAAAAATCCAGTACTACATCAGTAGCAATGTTAGAAGAATTACACATATTTCACAGTTTGGTTCAACGTCACTAGATCTCTGACAAAAGGTAACTGACATTCCTGTTATTACTGGAAGTTGCCAGCCATCCCCCTCCACCTCCTCCTTCACCAAATTCTGTTTAATTGCATACATTGGCAACCAGACCTTGAAATATAGTTTGCAGTCAACTGCTTCCTTTTATAAGGTAAAATATCAATGAGTTTCTAAACCATTTTGTTCCTGTGATAGTAGCTTTGATGGCAAACTGGTGCCTGCAGAATGTACATTTGGTGTCATCTGAAAACTTAATGAGGGTACACTCAATCCCCTCATCTAGGTCATCAATGAAGATATTAAACAAGATAGGCTCTAGTGCCAGCCCTTGGGGGACACCACTTGAAACAGGTCGCCAGCTGGATTTAGCTGGGAGTCACATCGGAAGCCTCCTATCCTCTGGGACCTCTCCGGACAACCAGGAGTGCTGGTAGATGGTAGAGAGGGACTCAGCAATCACCCCTACCAGCTCCCTCAGCATGGATGGAGCTCGTCTGGTCCCATGGACTTGTGACTGTCCAGATGGAGGAGCTCTTTAACTCTCTTCACCTGAATCACTGGGGGTGTATTTTGCATAGCATTCCAGACTTCCATATCAGGGTGTAAAGTGCACTGATGATAAATGATCTGTCTATTAAAGGCAGTAAAGAAGGTGTTGAGGACCTCAGCCTTCTCCATATCCTTAGTGGTCACATTCCCCATTGCATTAAGTAAAGGATGGAAATTCTCCTTGGTTCTTCTCTTACTGTTGATGTATTTGTAAAAGGACTTCTTATTCTCTTTTACTGCAGTGGTTTTCTGCGTTCAAGTTGGGCTTTTGCCTAACTTTCTCCCTGCATACCTTAGCAATTCCCTTGTAATCTTCCCAGGTAGCCTGTCCCTTCTTCCAGAGGACATAGACTCTCTTTTTCTTCTGGAGTCTCAACAGTAGTTCCTGTTTCATGCACACTGGTTTTCTTCCCCTACGGCTTGCCTTATGACATTCAGGAACAGCCTGTTCTTGTACCTTTAAGATTTCCCTCTTAAGGTGCATCCAGGCTTCCTGGACCCCTTTGCCCTTAAGAAGTAACTCCCAAGGGACCCCAGCAACAAGCATCCTGAACTGGTCAAAGTCCGCACTCTGGAAAATACCAATTTATGCCATACTTTGAGTATCACATCAGTATAAAAACCAAAGAAGAGTCATATGTGGCACAAGCCACTGCTTTTGGAAAGGTGTGCAAAGAGCTTTGTCTTTCTTTTATAATTTTAATTGTATGGGATATTAGTCCGTGGTTTTCCTTCTTTACACCTCCAGCTACCCATCTTATCTCACCTTCAATTTCTGTGGTATAGATGTAGTTGTTCTATTTAGGGTTTTTTTGTTTGTTTTTTAAATTGTCTCCTACATAAATAAAATTTCATAAACATCAGAAAACTACATCAGCATGAACAGAAGACATTTTTAGCACTGGCCTAGCGCTAATCTTATATATAGAAGGTATATAATATGGCAGCTGCATATCCGTGCTTCACCTCTGTCAGTAGAATACAGAAAGAATCAGACCTATTTGGATCAATAGGTAGGGTAGAAAACCATCCTTAAAGACAAAAAGAGAGCAGATACAAAAGCAACTGATTTTTCTCCCCCATAATGTAACTGTTTTTGTTATGGAAATGCTGTCTGAAGGAACTGTGAGGGATGAACCTAAATAATAAAAGTTACTCAGTAGTGGTTATGGGAAGCTGAGGATAAGCTTCAGTGAATAACATCAATGCCGATATTATTTGCATCTGTGACAGTAACATAAATGCCTAATGTTGTTTTTAGTGTTTTATTTTTCCAATATGTTGTTTTGCTAATGTTCAGTAAAAAAATAACTTACAAGTAAGTAAAGGCTTTCATTACCAGTGGAATGGCAGAACAATATAATTATCATGTCAGGCAACACAGCATTTTGCAATAACTCAGTAAATAATTCATGTCATCATTGTACATTTTTTAATAAAAACTACTATTTTTAAATGCACATTAGTGTCATGAAGACATCAGAGTAGCTTGCAAGATACATTTTACACAGTGATGCGGTGGGGTCCACAAAAGCATTCACTTCTCTTCAGACATAGGTGAGACCCAAATACTCTCAATGGGGTTTGCTTGGTGAAATTCTAGTTCCATTGAAAGCAGTCCTCCCTTCGATTTCAGTAAGGTGTGACTTTCACTTACTGTTTTCATATTGGGCCATTGGCTAACATAAGGCATAAAAAAAAAAGACTTCTGGTCAATCAGGGTTTTAGTACAGATCTTACGGTCTGAGAGATAAAGTAAATCAGTGTGGATCAAACCTCTTCTGAAGGGATCTTAAAGGTCAAGTTGATGGTCAAGTCATTGTGATTGCTTAACTCGTCAACTCCGTGTAGAGACTTGCTGATTATTGCGCTGGTTTTGGAGAGTTGAGTAGGACTGGTCTGAGCCCACTGGATTAATCCACAGAGGTGACTCCAGTGTGCTCAGCTATTAACCCTCTCACACAGAATCTGAACTGAAAGGAGGACTCCTCATGTTATTGTCTTAAACAGTTTTTCATGTATTAGTGAGATTTATTAAAAAACCTGCAGAATTACGTTCATCTCATAAATAAATTTAAGTATGAAAATCTACCCTTAAAAAGGGATTCTGCATGTTGCCATGCAATTCTAGGAACAATCTATATTGTAAGACAAAAGTCAGAGCTTGTTGAAAAGTTACCATTATTAAATCAGAATATATTAACGAAGATCAAATGGAAGATGCCTACTTTCTTTGTCCTAACTTCCTCGTATTCTGAAGGGCAAAGGAAGCTGGCCCCAGCCTGCATCTGCAGTCTCATACACATCCTTTGGAAGGACCCCAGAATCTTCCACTACAAGAAGAGAGAGAGGGAGGGAGGGAGGAAGATGGGAGAGAAACATATTTAGGAAAAACAACACAAGAACAGATAAGAGTTTAAACAATAGTTTATATTTCCTTTATATTTATTTTATTTCCTCATCTCTCTCGAATGCCAAAGCAAGTCATAGCTGGAGGGCTTTTTCATAAGTCATTCTTCATACAAAAAAAAAAGACACTGGTTATTTATCACATTCCTTTTTAATTTTTTTTTTTTCCTTCTCACCACAGGAAGGATAGTATACAAACATGTATGTAAAGCAATTTGTCTAAGAGAGACAGCTTCTCTGCATATTCTTACAAAGTAAGAGAGAAGAGAAAGATGCTAGTATGTCAGTAATGTAAAAAAGCATGATTAAATAAATAATATGAGCAATATGAATAGAAATTCTCTGAAATGTTTCACAGTACACAGAAATGAACTAACCATTCAATCCCTGTCCCTCTTGAGCTCTGGTACAAAGCATGAAGCAGCTCTCAGCTGGAGACAGGTCTTGTACTTAATCTTTGCAAGTTATCTATTTGTGCTGTTTGGTCAAATAACACCACACAAGCTCCTAATAGGTCTCTTTTTTTATTCTTTCAGAAAGAATCTTCTTACTTTGTCCTATTACAAGTTTCATGGATGACAAAAAAAGTCATTGATATAAAAAACAAATACAAATTGTTGGTTTAAAGTTCCATCTGGTTTACCTGGCACCAGCTCCATTTGATGATTATGACACAAGCTTTACTGACATCAAAGTCTTGTGTCTTCTGTAAACTTCAGAAAGAAGAAAGCAGTAGCCACGTACTAGACGTGCGGCTAAACAATGGCTGTTATTTTTTCCATGCAAAGTACATCTATTTTAATAACTAATCATACTAGGATAACTACAATTTTTTTAAAAAAGCGTCAAGTTCACTGAACTCAGTTCACAAGTATTGATGCATGGACAGAGCTCTGAAGCTTTGAGATATCACATGCTCTGCAGAAATGACTGAGAATCACTGAAGAAAACTGTTGCAGATTTTTAACTGTGGAGACTTTTCTAGACTGTGGATGTCCAAGAAAATAGTAAAGATAAATAATAAACTAAATCTTTTGAAATCACAGACAAGGTTAAATTCAGGTTTTGTACACAGGAGTAAAGGATTCTTCGGTAGACTTTTACCTAATTCCACTGCTACATATTCCTGAAGGAAAAAAGAGACGATGAAAAAATAAACTGTCTATGAGAATAAATTAGCAGGCAATTATTTACCTTGATGCAGAGAACAAGTAGAGCTTCTCACCCTCACTCTTCAAGTCCTGCATAGCAGTGTCCCTGTAGCCTCAGCTGGAGGAACTGCTCTGCTCTGCATTGCCACAGTTCAAAGAGATGCAGCTGTCAGGTCTGTAAAGCACACTGAGAATAGAAACGGTCAAGAAAAGTGTTTCCCATACAGATAGATACAGGTCATTATTTTAGTGACTCAAGAACTGCCACTTCAAAACACACTGGTATCCTGTATATTTCTGCCCCACTGTATCATCACAAATACCTGTAACTAAGAGCTGAGCACTGACATCATTAACACAAAAAAAGGATAGGAACCCTACAATGCTGACTGCACTTTTGAGAAACAGTCTGCATATGGATTTTGTTACACTACCAAATCAAAACTGTTACCTCAATGAGCTTGGCAAGTGTTTCAATACAGGGAGTCCAAGGTAAACTACGTCTTGTCTCCATTTGCTCTTGCTCTTTGGCTTTGCTTTCTCCAAGAGTCCTTGTGAGGAGGAGGAATTTTGTCCGCATTAGACAGACACTGCACAAAATAGGAAGAACTTAGCCCTCACTGCAGGGAGCATGACACACCACAGAACAGCAGAAATTCAGCTTTCGTAGAATTGCTTGTAGACTAAATCTGAATGCAGAGCTACTTCCTACAGGATAAAGCTGAAGAGAAATGGCTTGCAGATGGATTGTGTGCTATATTCAGTGCAGTTCCCACTGAAAGTCATCATATGCAGACTCCGCTCTCATGGGTACCCTTTGACCAAAGCTTGGCATCTCAACTGAAGGATTCATAATTAAAAAAAAATAATAATCTGGCCTGAAATTTGAGAGCTTTGCAGACTTTTAGTTTCATTTTGCTACTAGGATGGTTATCAGAGGAAATATGAAGGTCTTCATTATGGATGGAAGGCTAGAAATGGAGTAAAACTGTTATTGTCAAAGGTTTTCCAGACTGAGTGATTTTAAATTGGATGCATGTCTTTAACATTTTTCTAGATTTTAGCTTTCCATTCTGGGCTGAGTCTTAGTACATTAGGGCTAGGAAACAAAAACCGGTAGTGCTAGATTTATCTTAATTTTACCTTAGGCTCAGCTTGGGTTTGCTCAGAGAACTGAATGAAGGTTCAGATCAGCTGATCTTATTCATGAGAATAAGCCCATCTCTAATCATAATGCAACAAACTATCTCAACGGCTCCCACAACCAAGCTATCAACATGACCTTGTCATTTCAATTTTTCACACATTTTCTTTGCTTCCCCCACCCTCACTCCCCACCCTCTACTGCTTGTGTACCATATCACACTAAAATCTCATCTCTCCAGCCTACTGCCATGGGCTACTAATCTGTAATACAGCTCCGTTTCAGAAATGTCAAATAGGATGAAAAAGGTAAAACTCACAAAAGAGAAACTTCAGTTGGCCATCACTTATCCTGTGAAACTTTCTCTTGCTCTTTACTTCACACCATGCTCCTGTCCTGCCCAGGGTCAGTAGGGTTTGGCATTGGTCATCTGTGTGATACGTGGACAATGAGGGACTGTTAATGCAGGTTCTAAGAATGAGAGAAATGAATGTACTGCATTCAAAATATTTTCCTCTTTTTCAGCCATAAAAAAAAAGAGCAGTTCATAGGATTATTCTTCTAAAATTCACTAATCCTCATTCACTCTTCCTTGTTCCTAAACTCTTCCCAATGCCTGAGAGTATCAAAAACCCATAAATTCCCCTATCATCTTGTTTTCACTATGAAAGCACTACTCATACAATCAGGAATAAAGATCAGTGGATTATTTCTAATTTTTCCAGCCTGAGGTAAGTAAAAAAAAAAAGTAAGCTAGAGCAATTAGTGAATTAATAGAACTAATGGCTTTTTTATTATTATTATTTTTGCAGGTATTTTGTAGGCATTAAATAGAACACTAAATTTATTTGGAAAACCATTTTGAATTACTGGTTCAGTTTTAGCTGTATATACTCCAAGTCAGTGGTCAGAGCAATCTATCAAGCTTCCAGCTCTGTTTGATCCAGCTTTTCCAAACAAAATCTGCTAGAAAAGTGATGACGTGTGTTATAAATATTTTTTTTAAAGCTCACACTGTGATCCATGTAGTGAACTAAGGGTCTGGCTTATGCCTGGAGCCTCCAATTTTCTGACCATTTCATTTCAGTAGAAAGTAGGTACTTAAGGATGATAACCCTGCATCCATAGCACATTTTATACACAGAATAAACTTTATCAGTGACTTTCTACATGACAGAAGGGAATTCTCTTTTACCTTTGTCTGTTATTCTCAAAGGCCAGAACTCTTCATCTCCAGTGGGTGTAAGAAAACACAGCTTGCAAAAGCGTCAGATCAGACGTGGGTTTTCATCTCTGTCCATTTTCTCTCACATGAAAGACTTATGGAGCAAGCAAAGCATGCTTTTGTTGACCAGCAAAGATCAAAAAGACAGATTATTTTTGTCCTTCAGCCACTAGACTGATACTCTCAGTTCTGTTAACATTCTGCCCTGTTTGAACTGGACACTTTGGAAGTATCAATAATGCAAGTTGGAGGGCTGCACTATTACTCATCTTGTGTTTGCCTCTTCTGCAAAATTAAATCAAGTTGAAATCAAGGGAGACACAATCTCAGTCATATAGGCAGAAAATCTCCTGTAGCTTTGCAGCAATTCTCGGTGAAATATTTGAAAATATTTATGTTGGCAGCAGTGACTGATCCACATTGTGAGCACAGAGTTAACAAAATACTTCCACCCTGCAGAGACATAAACAGAGTGTTGGAAGGCACTCATCATGCCATCCACCCTCTCCTGCTTCCTTGACAGGCACATCTCCTGAAACAGAATGTTGTTTTACAGGAACATCAGAAAGTGCAAAAGTAACTAATAAAACAGTGACAGTCCCACTGTAACCACAAGGACTACAACCAGTAAACAGTGCCCCCCTATTATTTATGAGTGAACAGAATATATGTAGCTATCAGAGCCCTTTCTTAACATCACCAGTTGGGTCAAGAATAGATTCTGTAAGAGAGCTCAGTTTATTTCTCTGTCTCAGACTATTTCCATGATGAATGTTCTTACAGGATTCAGATGATTCAGTGGATCAAGAACAGAAATGTCAGCTGTGACCAGCTCTGTCAAATACTGTTGTTCTCTACCTTAGCTCACAGTCAACAGCAGCACTCCTATCTTTGTACTTGGCAAAATTATGCTCAATGCATCTGTTGTTGTGTGTTTCATTCCTTAAAAATATGTGCTTAGGAAAATTCACAAGAGAGATACACTTACATATAAAAGGATTGTGTTGAAAACACTGTAGAAATATTTATCCACAGCTGAGAAGTTCTTGTCAATTTTCTCTGAAACAAAGAAGAGTAATAACATCTTCCCATGGAGAGATATATTTGATTATAAGATTTTTCATCTGTTAAGCAACCATGTTGTGCAACAGGTACCACACGGATTCCTAGTTGCTGCCCTGCTTTGACATCCCAAGCAGCAGTTGGTAATGAAGGAAGCCTTCATCTACCACAAACCCGGCCCACTTTGCAAGTTCGGTTGATTGGTAGCTCAGCCTCCCCCTGGGGACCTGCTCCCCTGTGCAAGAGATAACACCACAGTCCCTGGGCTCCCCTAAGACCAACTGCAAGATTCTCAAATGCAAAACACAGGAGGAGGTTTCTTGTACTCCATTAGCCTCTCCTGCAAAGGCTGGTAATAGTCTGAATTTCAAAAGCCTCCTCTGCCCAGTTACACGGGTAGAATTGCTGGTCACTGTGGAGAAAAGATACAAGGGATTTTCAAGATACTCAAGCAAGACTTGGCCTGATTTCAATCAAAGCTGAGAAATGAGAGCTTTTAAAGCCTGAAATTTAACTCCATTTTCTGCTTTTATACACACTTTAAATAATGAGTTTTCTTGCTGTTTTTCACTAAGGTCTGTTGCTTTCTTGCAATAAGAATGGATCTAAGAATAATGAGACACTCGGTGACATTTTCATCCCAATAAAAAACCCTTGCCTCATTCTTTCACAGTTCTCAAGTGATGCTCGCATGTATTTCAGTATCTTCTTATCATTTGCAGCTAGTTTCAGATCTCCCTCTTCAGCCAGCTCATGCGCAGTCTTCCAAACATTTTTTATAATGTTCAATGGCACTGCATGCCTCCATTTGTTTGCTTTCTTTTAAAAAACAGTGGATGATTCTCCATAGTGAAGATTTTATAGACAAGCAAAGTAAAAACAAGCTTCTTTTATCCTTGCCTCCTTTCACTCTAACAAGTGAATAGCTTAGATGTACATTAAGTATTTGAAAGAATAATACAATTTAACCAATATACGCTGCTTGGTGACCTAAATCACCTGCTTTCATAGACAGTTGACATTATTTACATTGGGGCTTTTATGTAGAGAGGCATTTTGAATGACCCTTCAGAGTGAATATGCGCAGTAGGAACACTACTCAGTGTATCAGCACCTACCACTTACTGTACTGTCTTCAGCTACCATTTTTCAACCATGTGACTACAACTCTGAGGAGAAAAAGCTTTTTTTTTTTTTTTTGTCAGTGGCTGACTTTAAGACCATGCTGTGTACACAAACAGAACTTGATTCCTTTCACTGATGAAACATATCCAACATACCCTAAGCCTGAAGTTTCCTTCCAGGGAGTCAACCCTTGACAAGGGTGAAGCCAACTCTGGATAATTTCAAGGCAGACTGGAATAAGCCCCCTTTTCATTGCAGTATCTGATGTGGCCATAGACATAAAACATTTGGAGACATACTTGGTGTCTTTTCAGAGAAAAATATTTTAAAAATGAAGCTACAGATTAGACAGCTGAGCTGACAAAGCTTACAGAAAGTGAACACAGTAAACAAGTCTCCAGACACTGCAAGACAAAAAGCAAATATTTTCTTCCTCGGGAAGGCAACTAGTTTCTACTAATTTTTTTATTGCACTATATCCCATAGGTGTCAGATAACAGGGAAAAAAACATGTAAGGATGTGGATTGGTGTCAGTAATGGATTTAATGAGAAATACTGTCATTATAACATTAAGATTTTTAAAATTATAATATTTTAAGGAGTTTTTTTTTTAAACTGAGCATTATACATCCACAATTTCTTTAAGTATTCTTACATTATTTTATCTTGCCTGTATACACTTGTATTCTGTGTTATTGGACATTCCATGATACAAACTATAATATCTAGGCACCATTATTTCCTAGTTTATCCTTGCTATAAAGCCATTATCTCCAAATTTTGACTCCGTAGATCTCCAAAGAGTTAAATAAATAAATGTAGCTTGATGGTACTAGGTAGATGGGCTTTGACCTCATTAGGGAACCTCTAGCTCTGAATGCCAATCTCAAATCTGACAATTAAAGCACTACTCTCAACCACCAGGATGGAACGTGTTTAGAGAGGTGCTGCCTGACCATACACAATTTGGGGCTTTGAAGCTGATGAGTTTAAAGTCACCTATAAGTTTACAGCCAACTGTAAGGATCTAGAACACTTGTGATGTATCACCTTCAGACTCTTCTGCCTTTCTCTTCCCTACATATTACCTGACCATAATCACGCAGGACCTGTTTTCATCTGTTTATGTTTTTTACATAGCTTTGCATTTGCTTCTTTGAAATTAGACCTCCCAGAGTAACTTTCAGGTTGAACTCACTGAGACATACTGCATGGACATCTCCAACAAGTTGAAGCTTACTGTTCCAGTCCACCCACTCAGGATTGTATGGTACTTAAAGTATTGACTGAAGAGTTACGCATTTTATGGCATACCAGCTTATTATAATATGAGAACCACTGTCATTGTGATTACCAACAGAACACATAGCAACTGGGAAAATAAGGTGTTTCAAGCTCATAATTATCAGAGCTTGCATGTAACATTATTAGACCACATGCAGGTAACATAGAAAATTTCATAACTAATTGACTTACCTACAGAAAATTCATGCTGTCTTCTGCCCAGGGGGTGCAAATCACCTTGGAAGAGCAAGACCAGAATTGAGGAGCCGGGAGAGAATTTTTACAGCCTTTAAATGTTCATTAAGCGAAGATCTGCAAAACTCAACCTGATGTTATCTGTCTTTTTAAGAGATACATCTTCCAAGAAACCTGGGCTTTTAATTTACAGAGCTCAGAAGAATGTGAGAATATGATAGTCTGCATCTCTGTGGGGACCAATTATGGCTGGATGATTTTATTTTTTTGTTTTGGGTTTTTTTTTGTTTTTGTTTTTGTTTTTTTTTGCACAAGTAGAAATGGGTCAATTTCAGCATGTGGAAAATCCAGGAAGCTAATCTGTGCAGTGCACTAATTCTGCTCTCAAACACAAGAACACACACAGTTTCTGAATGTATGTGGTAATGACCTCCAGTATGATGCAGAAATGTAGGGATGGCTTTTACAAGATATCCAGCAATGCAAGGCTGCTACATATCGGATAAGATCCAAGCCCTTGCTGTGTAACCTCCACAGCCTTAATGATGTTCTTAATGGATACGTGGGCTGAAATTTATAGTTTCAACATGAGAGCTGAGAGTTGTGGGTGTTTTATATTATTATTTTAATTAAATAAATTAGACACCAAAGTGATTCTAGAGACAGCAAATGCAAGTTTTTCCTCATTTTTACAGTATTCAGGCAGTTTACCATGATTTCTCATACAGCATCCCATTAAAGTTGTAAGGGAGACTCCAAGTCCCAGATTTTGTTTCAGAAGTATGATGTGTGTGTCTGTATGCACATTTGAGAGACTACAGAATTAGTGTATAGATTACCTTGGACTTCAGTGTCCCAACTGGGAAATGAGGATAAACTTCCTTTACTGTAAATATCTTTATGTACTACATAGCAATAGCTTTCAATACACAACTGAGATGTATTGTCTTTTTTTTTTTTTTAAGTCACATTTAGAAGTATATATTAAATTTCTCACACTTTACAGATACACAATACAAATCAAGCTGCTGAATGTAATCTGAACAGGAAGCTGAAGAGAAAGATTAAAACAGCACTTTAAATTTAGCCTGGTTTACAAGTGACCTTTGACTTTTCCTGCTTTGTATATTCTCGGAAGGAAAATATATGTAAAATATGTTTCCCTCTCACTTTATCAGGTCTGTGTTATTAAGGACAAACCAATAACAAATAAACCAAATACAAATTCTTAAGATTGTCTTATTATAAACGAATATTACTGGACAAATTATTAACAAATAACAACTCCCTATAGCCATTTGGAAAACACTGGATGAATTTTTGTTAAAGATCATTATGCCATATATTTTTAGCTGCTCTGGGAATTGTGTTTATGGCCAAAATTCAAACCAAAGCAGAGGATATGGCCACAAAAAAAAAGAAAGAGCCATTTTCACTAATAGCTTTTGAATGATTTTGCAATATAATTTCATTGGGTGTTAGAATATATTTTATTTTATCAGTTTCAGATGTTTCAGGGTTTTTTTTTTCAGCTTTCACTTTTACAAGTATTTTATTCCATTTCAGTCTAATGATAAAATTTCATTTTAACTACTGGATATATTGGTTTCTCCACATCTTTTCTTCTTTTTATTTTAACCACTCGAGGACTTGTACCACAACGAGAATGTCTCTTTGTTCTCTCTGCCTGATTTAAAGCAAATTGCCCTATGTACTACAGTAGTTTTGAATGTATTAAAAGTTTTTAAAATCGTGAATTATGTGAAATATTCTAACAGTTTAAGTTTAAATGATGCAATTAGCCAGTTACAACTGGAACTACCAGGCCTTATTTAAAATAATGAGGTCTGACAGTTATGGAGCCTGAATTATTCATTGATAACTAGCTTTTCCTCTTTTGCAAACCATGGCTAACATTAATAACAGAGGTGTAAGTGTGATAACAAAAGAGTTTGACATTGGGAATACAAATAACTAAAGTGCTAAATTCTTCCTTAATTAAAATTACTACAGTAGTAACATTTCCAAAGAAAAATTATTAGGATTATTTTTTCATACATTTCAGCATTTCCTTCTGCATGGAATCGCTGTTTAAAGTAACAGATCTTGGTGCCTCAAAGAGAATATTTTTAAACTGCAGTTAATTTCTTTGTGTGCAATATTGTAAGCATGTTATCTTACAAATAAAATACAGCACTTTCTATTGTGACTGCTGAACTTATCATGCTTCTCGAAATACACACCAATGGCATAGAGACCCTGGTCTCAAAGGTGTACGATTTTGTAGCACTCACCATCTCACTGGTTTGCTTCATCCATGACCACTCCATCAGCTTTGAAGTTAGCTGTTTTCTGTAGGACACACAAGTAAAACGTTATTCTTTTAACATGCATACTAAGAATGGTATCTATCATCTATATCATCTAATAATATTTTTTATAAAAAAGACTGAATTCTTATGTGTAATTGCTTGCTGGAAGCCTAGATGTTATTAATTAGCATTGCTAAAGAACAAAACAAAATATCCACATAAAACAATCTATCAGTAACGAACATATTTGTCTTCTATCCAAGCGTTCATATGCATCTAGGTGCCTTTTATGAAAGAAAGAAATTATACAATTGCAGTAGGAACTGGTACGCTTCCTTGTTCTCTCTCAAAATAAAATAAAGCAAAGAAAAGCAAGATGCATAATCTTTCTGGAAGTAGAACATGCTAAAATAGTGACTCATCTACAAGTAGGAATGACTGATCTTTGTCTAGAACTTTTGGTTACCACATCAGATAGATAACATTAAATTATCTGTGATATCAAAATAGAGATCTTAAACAAGCAGAAGCACAGACTCAATTTAGGATGACCTGTTGAGTTACTGTAATTACACAACTCATCAACAGAGCTGTTTAGAAGGTAATTATGCAACTGATTCTCAGAGAGGCAGAAATAGGTGGAATTTTACATGAAACCTAAATAGGTTGAACCTCCAATTGGATGCAAGTTTTCTGTGCACCTAACTGGAACTTTCTGAAGACTGTAGCTTAAATGTGTATTTTAATAAAGTATGCATCTGTTATATTGTATTGCACACAGTTCCCCAGTGGAGAGAAATCAGAGAGGTGAAGGTCAAAATAAATGCTGTATAGATATCGAAGTCTGTTCAGTGAGACTTTGCAAAGGAGGATTTGAAAGATGACTATTTTTATTAGTGCAGATGCATACAATATAAACTGATTTTTTTTTGTGCAAATGTCAATTATGTATACATATTGTTCACTGATGATTATGTCATTGGTCAAGAGGGAGGAGAGCCCCCAGATGAATGATTAATAATCAATGTGTCTGGGTTCTTATTTTATTCCTCAGAAAGGAAGAATGAATTACTGGTGTCTCTTCCAAAAATGATAAAATCTCCAAGAAATAGGTCACACCACCCACATCTGTACACAGAGGGGCCCCCTATGTAAGTGGATTTCCTTGTTTTGAGCACGGAGGCTCAGCCTCCCCTACTGTATCATTGCTTCACCTTCCTACACTCTGATGCAATTAGGGAGGAAAGGCAACGTGGCTCAGAATCCTATTAATTTTTCATATAATCATGAAAAGCTCAGAGAGAGGGTGGAGAAATACCTGGGGAAAAGGAGTCTGAAGGAGGTCCACAGTAGTGTCTAAGCACACGGTCTCTCTCTATAGGTGAACCCAAGTCTTCCACCAAGTTTGGGCCAACAGAAGGCAAATCAGTCTGGGGCCCCAGGGGAATGAGAAAGATAAAGAATAGTTCCTGGAGAAAAACTTATTCTCTGATATTCAGTGATAAATTATCCTAAAGTAGATACAAGATCCATTAAATATTTGCATGCATCTGTAAATTTAAATGTTAACATGGTCCATCATCCCTCTTGGGGAAAAAATAAAAAAAAAATTAAAGAGTCGCATCACTTTACATTGACAAATGTAAGTCAGATGGAATCAATAGAAATATTTGGTAGAAGCATATGGTACTTTGTTTGTTTCTTCCCCCCCAGAAGGAGAAATTGTATGCTAGAGTGAGTGGTTGAGTAATTATTCAATCTCTGTTAGTAGCAGAGCAGGGAATTACTTTAGCTTACTCCTGTGTTGTGTCCTAGGTGCCAGTTAGATATGCCTCCAGGCAAGTTTAACTTGTGTGCTCTCCTTTTTGTCAAGTGCCTGGTGCCTCTTCTTAAGGAAACCTGCTAATTTCAACAGCAAAGTTGCATGCTCCTTTCTTTTTCCCCCTCACACTGTCTGTCTCTCTTCTTTATCCTTCTACCGCTGCTGCTACTTCCTAGATGAGATCACAAAAACCTGAACCTCATAAACCGAAGTGCTGGTATTCAAAAGCTCTGATTATTTTATGCTAATGAACGAACCATCTAGTAAGACAATATTTCACTTGTTGTGCCCTCCTGGTGGTAGCACAAAATAAATCCAACAGTGTCTTTAATTAACTAAAGAAAGTAGAAACAAATCTCTGTGGTTTAATAATATTTATGGCCTAAAATGAACAAACCAAAGAAAGGAAGAAAAATAAAGAGGGCAATTCAGAGAAAAACATAATTAATACAAAATTCTCATGTATTCTGGAAAGCACATCTGTAAAGACCTGTAAATAAGACACAATCCTACATGAAGCAAAGCACTAAAATTAAGGTGATCATTGAAGAGTTGGTTAGAAAATGTATTTTTGTATTTGTTAAATAAAAATGAAGGCAAATATCTCTTGAAGCAAAGCTAGATCTTAGTGTCTATGCAGGAGTCAGATTGTTTTTATCCATAAAACACACAGTATCATATGATGCCTGAACCTTAATTCGAGTAGCTCAACAACATGAATAAGAAAATGCCAGGTCCATTTAACTGTGTCCTTTGTCAAATGCCAATACAGATAGTGACTTTTTATAAATATCTGGTAGTTAGAAATATAAAACACTGTAAATAGATAAGGCTACATGGGTTGTATTAACGTGGGGTCATTTCACCCATTTACAATTCCTATCCTTTGGCTAGAGACACATATTTTATCCTAGCCCTTAAAATATCCTGCAGATCTGAAGTGCTCTTAGAAAGAAGTCAGCACAGACCTACATCAAAGAAGATCCTAGAAAAAGCATCAGGGCTCCATATCACCAGGCTAACTCCAAGGGATCTCAGAAATTTAACTCTAGGGGAAGTACAAGTGCACTTTCAGCAGCATAGCTGTATTACAGACTATTTCATGAGTTTCTTACTGGAACACATGCTTTTCAGATTGCATCTAAGCAAAGAATCCATGTAGAACTAGAAATCCCAGCAATGCACCATCCAATGAAAAAGACTTCAAGAATAGACAGCTGAATCTGCTGTTGTTATTGAAACCTTACTTGAGCCTGTGAGACTTGTTCTTTCCTCAAATTACTTTAATTTAATTGAGAAGTCTGTATTCACACTGGGACCATTAGCGTGCTGGGATTAAAACGATGAGCATTTCCTCAAGCCTATCTGTTTGTATGACAGAGCAAAGACTGAATTTCCTAGCAGGTGTGCAACTAAATATAGAAAATGACAATACAACATATTTGAAATTTGCCTTGACCACACGTGCAAACCCTGTGAAGTGCTAAGAAGCCCACCCCCTTCCTGCTCTTGATAATTTTACGCCACCTTGTAACACTGTAGCGTGATAGAAAGTACAACAATAACAGTAGGGTGGCAAAGCTTTTGGCTGCAGCAACTGAGGACAAGCCCAAATGCAGCAGCCATAGACACAGATATGAAGGAAAAGAGCTACTTATCTTTCAGATATGAAGGAAAAGAGCTACTTATCTTTCAGATGGCTCAGGTATGCAGGGATCTTCAGCAACATGTTGTTACCTCCATTGCCAACCCTTATATGAGGTCTGGGATGGGGTGGAGTCACTTAGGGGCATTGCATGCACCTGAGGTGCCTTAGGTTGGCCCTACCTTCCCACCAGGTGCTCAATCTCTGGTTCAGGCCATGACTTAGCAGTTCCGCTACGCATTTTTAGATTGCTGTGTCTTGATATCACTGCAGCATTGTCTGATTCAGGATTTACAACATTTATTGACACCAGGAAAACACATTCCCCCTTAAAACTCTATAATTCTTCAGATTATAACGCTGACTATGATCTCACTGCCCATTGCTCAGTGTCTAAACCATGCTGTTTAAGTTGAATAGACATTTCAGGATGATATGTAAAAAGATTTGTTAATGCTATGAGATCGATTCACTGCAATGAATTTAAAACAGAGAATACTTACTGATGTGTGTCACTATATCACACAATCTGTTGATACACAGTCTTGTTTGTAAAGCCTTAAGGGATACTAAAGGTCTACCATAAGGTAACCTCTAAGCAGAAAAGCAATAAAATGTGCCAATGAAGAAAAAAACAATATTCATGATAACACACAAGGAATTATGAGAAATATTTTAATTGTCATCCATTCAGCGATATTTTTTCCGACTCACCTCGTTAGTGCACTCATTGTCTTCAACTACAAAGACAGATGCATAAGCAAGAGGGTGAATAAATTGGGAAAAACATTTAAGAAATGAACAAGCCAAACTCCATTCACACCAGTAGTCTACCAGTTCCCCTTCAGCTCCACTGAAGATATCATGGCCCAGAAACAATAGGTTCTCTCTATTCTTACATTGCAAATAGTAGGTTTTTTTTATTTAAAAAAATTAATGCCAGTTAAATGTCATCACATCTACATACAAGACAAATATGTACAAAAATTAGCACACTAATTTTACACACATTACTCTTTATGTAACTGGCAATGAATCACAAGTGCATATGTATAGAAGGGATACATGTAGAACTTCCTCTACTTTAAATGCCTCTTCCCCTTTTTTCTCTGCTCATGCTAAATGATTTTTGTCAATATTTTAATTTCAGTTGGGAAGGGTGGAATCAAAGAGTGACATCTGGGAAAATTATTGTCAGCAAACTGATGACTGCATATCATAATTAAGAAATTATGTAAAGAAGAAAGAAACTTGATACAAATTCTAAATTTACTACTAAAAATCAAGAAGACATATTTAGAAATAAAAGAACAATATTCATCAACGTATAGTATCATAATATGTATTATATACATAAATGATCATTTCTGTAATCATAAGAATATTAATGAAGCAGCTAATAAATAAAGTAAGCACCAAAGGACAAGAATATGACCTTAAAATCCTTACTCAGCTGCCCTATTAACTTTCTGAACACCACTGAAAGTGTGTGTCAGCTGCTTAAATTAAAGGGAGAGTAATTAAAATTACACAAATAATAGGTGACTGGGGTCAGTCTCCATCACCCTATCTCCTATATTTCAGAGCATTTTACATTTTTTCCATCAATATACAATCTTAATTTTCCCTGCACATCACTCTTGGTTTAAAAACAACTTATCATGATAAGCATACCTGTTAAGAGCACAAGTTTTGGGGCTATGTTTAAATCTCTTCCCACAGTGTATCAGCTGAGTTGATTTCTTTGAGTTCTTTCTGTATCTTTTTTAAGCAAGTGCTTTGAGTACGGGGGAAGAAAAAAAAAAAAAGAAAAAAAAAAAGAAAAAAAAAAAAGAAGAAAGCAAACTCAGATCTATGTTTCAGATCTATATCTAAGATCCCTTTTTCCATGACACACAGCAAATGAGCAAAAAAGTCATACTCATGCTCTTCTCTTGGACATTAAAAGTCACAAGTAGAACAGAGAGAGCCTCGATAATAGCCCAGACTTTCGTATTTTTACTGTAATAATAGTAATAATAGTAATAATAGTAATAATCATAAAAATAAAAGACATGAAAAAGCAAGACTGGGAATGGAACCAGACAAGACAAAAAAAAAAAAAAAAAAAAAAAGGGCAGAAGTATCTCCCCATAGGGTTCTGACCAGAAATAGTTCTTTCCTCAAAAAACATTGAGAGGCTTCTCTTAATGCCAAAGCATTTTTCAGACTTTGCTGTAAGTCATTGCATAGGTACAAATTATTTAATAATAACCATGCTGAAAATTTCTAGGTATTCTAGTATTGTCTGTAAAAAAAGTATTTTGAAGGCACAGTCTGCACACAGCATCTAATGCATGTCTTCAGCAACTCCAGGAATGTAATAAGTAAGTGGAGTTATTATGTGCTGTTAGTTGCATGTATTGATAAGGGAAAGGGGAAAATTCTAATGTAGGTAGTTGCTTCCTTTTCTTGGGAGATTCTCACCCCACAGAGGCAAGAGAGAAAGCAGGGAAGGGGGCTGCAACTTTAAGGAATCCAATACATGTCTATGTTCCACAGGTGGTCACCATTTCTGTGCCTTTCACTTTGTGGCATCAGTCCAACTCCCTAAGATAATTATGGAGGATTCAGAGACAACTTAAGGAGGGATCAGCAGACTTTGAGATATGAAGCTATTTTACTGTTCATCACGTTAATAATTATTCAAAACCTTTGCAGTTTTATATATTGACTCATTGGAGATACCAATGGATCTTTGCCTAATTTTACTAACATTGGTGCCACTAAACCTTTTTCGTAGCTCCCTCTGTGTGACAAGTGCCCTTAATCTACTATAAAATTCACTCCTCGAAAATACTCGTGGTTATTTTTCCAAAGGATTGAGCAGAATGGAAAATACTCAGCTTTCTTCTCCCATGGTCCCACCTGTACAGGTCAACACATTTTTTTGTTGAAGAGGGATGCTATGCTCTGGCTTGGATTTGTATGTGCTTGTTAAAGTTTTGATTTCAATGGGATCTTCAGAGATTTGTAATGAAGTCCTGCTGTTAGTGCTATTAGCAGTAGGTCTGGAGAACCATACATGACATTTGCTGTATTATGCCTTAGGGTAAGGCCAGCTCTCTCATCTGGAAGAGATATTCTGATCAATGGTGAGTAAGACATTCATAAAATGAGCCCTTAATAAGTAGAAAAGAAATTCTCCCAAAATACTGGCAGAAGAGAAGAATGTGGGTGAACACAAGCAAGAGTCAGCACAGGCTTTAGCAGTCTCATGTCTGCTCTCATAAATTTCAGCTTTCTCATCTTGCCTTTCTCCCTTGAGTTGCACATGCAAAATTTCATCAAAAGTGGAAGTTTTGTCTCAGAATTTACATAGCAGTAAATCAGGTGGACTAAAATTAGAACAGAAAACACCAAAACACAACAAAATAAATAAACAAAAATCTACAACAACAAAAGGAAAACAAGTTACCTACAACTACTTTAAACAGCATAGCTCCTACAAAGTGATGATTAATATCTCTAGCTCTGGTAACATCCAAGGAAACGTGGTGTTTATCTTTGATACACTGGTACTTTTCTATTATGTTTCCAAGGCTTTTGTCTATGGAAAGTCTACTGAGAGTGGAGGTCTCCAACAGAGAGGAATGACTCATTTGGCACAAAATAAAATTAGACTAAACTAAACCAAACAGATTAAGCCAGCCTGAGTACCTTTCACCTCCTTCCTGGCTCTGAAATTCTCCTTTATGTGTAGCTCCATAGAAATCTTACTCTGCATGATACTGAATTCAGATAGGATTCAGGCTATGCCACTTAACCAACTATTAGAGATGATGGGGAGTTGTTCTCTTTTTGTGAAAACTCAAAAATGTACAATTCTGCCTCATGACAGAAGAGCACAGCGGTGGCTACACACTCCTCTTGCCAGTAAAGTAATCCTCCCTCCAAATCATGCCTTCTCCTCAGGAAAGTTGTGAGAGGCTAAAATACACTCCCTCACCATACCCCACACCTTGTTGATGAGAGCACTTCAGTATAGACTTGCTGCTGTGTAGGGTGATTTCTTGTGAATTGGGTCTTGGACGTGCATGCCTGGAGGTCATGTTAGGGCCACCAGCATCCAGCTGCCTTCTGCACAGCCATTCTACAAGGGGAATGCTGGTAGCTCTAAGGTAGAGCACTGACTGAAGAAGATCTTTCCTTAGGTTTTTGCTCTACACGTAAAGTTTAGAGGTTTTCCTCTGTTACATTTCCTTCCTCAAGTAGTTAAGGAACTGTAGTCGATTCTCTCTTCAGCTATCACATATGGAGACAAAGTAAGCCAATATAAAAATAGAAGTCTTTCTATCTGTCTATCTTCTCACTTCTCTAGTATTCATCTCTTTTCCTTTGTATTTTTGTCACTTCTCTGAAGACAGATGGGAAATGTAGTTTCTTACAAAGTCATTGCTGGTTAGATTGTCACTGAACTTGAAAGGACTTTATTGCAGCCCTCTTAAAAATTGTTACTCTTCAGTATTTTCCTAACCACCACCTTTTTGTGATGGCTGAATTTAAGAAGGAAATTGTCATTTTAAACAGTCTGTTTTTACAGCAACTTATCAAACAGTGGCCTTTAGCTGTTGTTTTGTGACAGCCACTCTATTAAAATCCTGATGTAAACAAGTGGAGAAGGTGAACTAGAAGTGCAGATATTTGCACAGCATTACTGTCAGGTAAAATTTTAAAGATAGGTTTTATGAACCCATTATTTGCAGTCAAGGCTTTTGACTACAGCATCTGAAATCATTTAAGTAGACAAAGTGTTTTGTCAAAACATACTGCTGGGAGTCAGTATGTAGCTTCTTTTTATGTAATTCAATTTGGCTCTGTTGTTTGCATGAGAGTGGGATATCTAGCTGGGCAGCAATAGCGGAGCTGTGTATGATCACAATACGGTGACTTTCCACTGTAATTAATGTTAAATGCCTTTTGTTTTCATTTGGTGTCTAATGCATGCATAATTGTACTATACATGCAGACCCACCAAGGGAGACGCTTGAGGGCTTCTAAACAAACAACAAAACCCAAAGATTTTTACAGTTATCTTTGTAGGAGTGGGAGGTGCAAAAGAATGCGTGCCTGCTTTAAAAGCACCAATCTCTGTGTTTTGTGCAGCATGGCATTTGAGAGAGATGGGCATTTTAAGGAATTAGAGTTATTGCTGCTCTTTCAGCCCTGAGCCCCTATCCAAGGTGATTCTGAACAGGACTGCCCTGTGCATGCTGGCTTGCTGTGGCCCTCTGAGGAGCTGTACAAAGACAGCATTATTAGAGAGCAGCTAGCAAACCTCTCTTCACCCCAGAAACCACTCTGAAATTGCTGAGATTGTCTGCACGTTAGGCACCTTTCTGAAAAACACAGCCTAGACATTCACCAAATATTTGCCCAACCACTTTAGAAACTATCTGGTCTTCACATCTCCAGCTCCACTACTTCATCTAAAGCAGCAATAGCAGTACAGAATGTGACTAGGAAGTTAACCAGAAGTTCGCAAACCTGATGCTGTTTGCTGGGGTTATCCTGAGATGCGAGGCAGTACCCCTTAAATGTGAACTACAGTTATTTTATATGAATTATCATTTTGCCAAGCCATACCTTACAGTGTTTTTCATTTTTATTTTGATTGAAACCAGAATTTCTCCAAAAGACCTGTATAGTTTCAAATGTAATTTCCAAACTTACTTCACTTAGATACTGCTGTCAGTTGAAACCATGATGACAGGAGGAGGAAAGGCATTTAGCTCCTCACACAGAAATAACATACCATTTTGAGGTGTAAAACACACAATTTTAAGTAAGCTAAATTAAGCTAAAGTAATAAAGCTGCAAGACGTGAAGACCAGCTCTTCTCCATTAGCATATTGGCAGAACATTAGTAGATAAATGGGGAAATCTGCAAAGATAATGACAAGAAGAAAGCATTTATCAGGCAGTAGCAATGATGTGTGTAAGGAGAGTAAGATAAACAGCGCAAAAGTTGTCAGATAAAAAGTCAGTAACTTCTTGCAGTAAGATTATATGTTTTTTAGCAGGCCCTTTCCATCCATATCTTCCTTTAAGAACTTTATTTTGATCTGCTACACATCAAAGCCAGATAAATTATGTAAAATTCTCAGGTGTCCTTTGCCTAGACATAATCCTACATCTGTGCACATAAATCAGATCATTTAACTAGTTATTACACAGAATAGAGATTGAGAAAGCTAACAAAAAGAAGAAAGCCACAATCACTGATGTATATTACCAAGAGCTGTCTACACAACCATTTAATACCACTGTAGCAGCATCAGTTAAGGAAGTGATTAGAACAGTCTAGTACTGTGTATACGATTTATTTGAAGATAACTCCTACCTTAGCACAGCATCTACCTGAAAAGATGGTGCTGCTGTAAAGTACACTCCACATAGGTCTCCAGAAATCTCTAATCAGTTGATCTCAGTTGAGCCACAAAGCTGTAATATTCATGTATTTGTAGTACCACGTTTCAGTTCAGTACTTCCTTCCTTTCAAAATTAGTCCTGGTTGTACCATTTAATCTATGCTGTTTTCTAAGCCTATTACTTGGTGCAATATGATGGCTGTTAGTATACCAGCCTGAAGTTCTGCTCTGCCACAGCTGCAGAAAGGGCACTGAAATGGCATGCCACCAGCCTAGCTCTGTTTGGCCCTGATCCAGCAAATCACTTAAACACCTGTTCAACTTAAAGCATATGAGTAATCCCATAGAAGACAAGATTATAAATTCTTTGGACAAGTTCCTGCCCAGACTCGTAAGCTGTGAAAACAGAAGGGAACATCCAAACATCTTGTCTGACCTCTTGTATATAGTACAATTTCTTTCAGTTCTGTCTTGCTCTTACTTTCTTCAGGAGAAAAAAAAAAACAGCTCAAACGCTTAAATTTTTGATCATGGGGAAACTACCACACTTCTGCATAATTTTTTTCAATGATTAACAGTCCTTGCCAGGAAAAGATACACTTTTTTTCAATCAAGATTTTACAAGCTCCTTTGGATTCACTGAATACTGTTGTCTTTTTATTAATCAGACTGAAGAGGCACAGATTATCACATTTCTGTTTCATATACACACTTAAGGACTGCAATTAAATCAGTGCTTAATTTTTACTTTGATGAATTGAGACAGTGCTTTCTGAGTTTCCCAGTATACAATAGATTATTTGTCTTCTAATCATACTCCTGTCCCTTCTCAGATCCTTCTTGTGTTGTTCTGCATCTCTACAAATCTGGTTTCTGGAACAAGACATGGTATTTCCGGAGAGGTCAATGGCTCACCTAAAAGGCAGTGGAGATTCCTGCTCACAGACCTGTTTTTCTTCAACGAGTGTAAGGTGGGACCTTTTGGCTCAGGTTCATACTGACAGTTTTCACAGAAGTGACAAATCATGCTTCACCTTCCAGCCAATTTTTTCACTGTAACTTTTCCTGGATAAGTACACTCTTCTTGATGCATCCCCCACATACTTTTTTGTATCTCGTTGTATGATCTTACCTTCACTGAAATGCAATTTGGTTGTGCCTAACTCAATTGTTCTTAATGTATCCTTTAAGAATTTTCATTATTCCGTAATCTCTTATTTATATGTTGCATTAATAGTCTTAGCAATGTCTGCAACTTGTGATGGTTTTCTTCTACACCATGAATTAAGATAAAAACAGATTAACAACACACTAGAAATATGTGTACTCAGTGGAGAGCTCACTATTTGCAACTACATTTTTAAGAACAATGTCATGTTTAATATATTTAGTATGTACCATATTAATCTTGTAATATTCAAGTTTTGTAATAAAATGTTTCATGAAATCAAATCAAATTTTACATAAAAACTATTTCTTTCTACATTTGTATAACATCCTAAAGTTCTCATCAATACATATCAAATTACTCTGACAAGATCTAGGTTTTATTAACCCTTATTGATTTGCTTAAATTATGTCATTCTCCTTGCATAATACTACAATCTCAATATCATGTTAATATCTGCTTGTAGCTATCATCCATATACAAGTACAAAATGCAATACAATAATTATTTATATATTATTATTGTAAAAGTTTGTGATAGAAGTTTGGAGAACAAGATAGTAGATACACAGTTGTGAAGAAAGAGCCCCTGGACTGACAAGACAGAATATTCACCTCGGCAACTTTAACTTCTCAGAGGTGAGAAAAGGTTGGGAAAAAAAGAAGAGAAAAAAGCTGTCTCTAAGGGAGAAAAGAAAGGATTTAAAATGTTATTTTAATGAAGAAGGAAAAACGGTAAGGAGAGGAAAAAATCAGCTATCAAAGATGCTCAAAAAGACCATAGAACAAAGCAGAGTGGGGGTTGTTAGAGATGACAGAAGAATATTCAAGGTACTTGTAATGCTAAATAGAGGACTCCAGGTTGAAGGATGAGTGACAGAAAGCAGAACACAAGAGCAAGGCACTAACCTTGTGTAAGCACTGCTTCTGTGTAACTAAATACTAATCATAGTTAATCATTGGTATACACAGGAGAAACAGAAGCCATGCACATAGAGAGTGCAATCTCATGAAATCTACCCATGGAAGTGACCCTGTCTACTATTTCAGCCTCCTTTCAGGTACCCTAGTCATAGACAAACAGGGAGTGATGCCAAAACTGGCTGGTGCCATTGACAAATACAAGAAAGTACTGGAAGTTGGCACAGTGGGCATATTCAGCTAAACCCAGTTTCTCTTTTCCCAGAGAAGAGTACTTAAAAAAAGGGAAAAAAGTAGTCTTTGGAGAAGGACACTTTTAACAAGATCTTTTCTGTTTGCTTCATTCCCCTGTGAGGGTTCAGAGCACTGGAATTTCTGTAGGCCTCTGTTTGAAAATAAGCAGCTAATGAAAAGGTATGCGCATGGCTTACTACCCTAAACTAGTCCTCTTAGAATATCCTGGGATTTGCCAAAGCACTAAATGACGTTGGCATAGAACACTTTAAGGGAAAAGTCACCTTTATTCTTTGCTTTTCAGTATTTAGAAATGTAGCTTCAGTTTCCTTTGTGTTTTTCGTATGAAAGAAATTCATTTTGAATAGAGATGGGTCCATTTCTTTAGTTTTGATCTCAATGGATACCGAAGCTGGACTGCTGCGCCTTCCAACTCTTGCAATTTCTAGGGGAAGAGAGGGCAGCCAGGTTTAGATGAAGAGGACTGAGCAATAGTGAAAAAAAGAAATGCTTAACACAAAGAATCTGTTTCTGAGACTAGCAGAGTTAATGTAATGCCTAGCTATTTCTGTGAGGATTAGATACAATTAGAACTTTGCTAACACTCTAGGCTATCTTATTTCTTTCCAAGTCAACAAAATTCCATGCTTCAGTAAACCTTCTAAACAGCCATTGTAACATGTCTATTGTGTGCTTCCTGAAGATGAACCCTTCAGATACCCAGGTTTAGGCAGAACATTGCAGACACTTGATGCCAGAGAATGTGTGCTACTCAATGGAGAACATGGTCTTTGGAGATCACAGGTAAGCCTCATTTTCCATATATTAGCTCTGACTTTGGATTTTTTTGGTCATAATGGTTTTTCAAATACATGGTAGAAGCACAAAAAGCCACTGCTGTTCAGGGAAGTTCTGCATGTGCTCAGACAGCTTTTCTTCCTCTGCTTTGGATCTATTCCATCCCCAGTGGTAAAGCATACTGTGGAATCCTATGATGATAGGAGCAGTCGATACCTTTGTGAGAACAGAGAGCTGTCTTTATCACATGTATGCCTTTAGTTCAATAAACTTGGTCTAATTTTCCACTGAGGGATCTAAAAACAGCAGAGAACTTTTGCAGCACGGTACAATGTTAATCTCTTTAGATAGAGGTTTGCTTGACTGTAGTGAGTTTTTTCCCCCTTCTAGCATTGGAGGTAGGATTTCTATAGTCTGTGATTTAAAGTAAGTGATACTTTGTTTATAATCAAAATAATGTTCTATTGCATGTTAGTACTTGATGCCTAATTAAATAAACAAAATTTTAATCCAAATTATTAAGAGAGGAGAGAGAGAAAGAGAATAACCAGTAGAATACTGTGGAGATGAGAATCTTGGCAACAGTAAATGAACAGAAACACTTCAGGAACTTGCTAAGCAAGTATGCACAAAATCTGTTGTTATCCCAAGTATCTCTAAGAAATTAAGATTTTCTCAATGTTTTTTAAAATGAGTCATCCCTTCCTGGCTTTGTCTTTGCAATGGTATGAGTCTGGGAGAGAGCTATTCTTTTGTACCTGATGTTGAAATTTATCCTGTATGTCTTGCATCATTACTGCCTATTGACTGCAGGAGAGAAAAAGACATTTTAAGAAAATATGTTTCAATGACAGAGCAAAATAAACAGTGGAACGTATAACTGATAACTCATTAAATAAAAAGTCCAAGCTTTTATCTGGCTCTTCAAACACATTTTAGGCACTTCAACAAGATTAGAAAAACACTTTTATGCCAAAAAAGAAACTCCTTTAATCACTTCTCTTCTAAGAAGATACCTGCATGAAAAGAGGAGAATTAACCTCTCTGCTGCCACTACTCTCTTGGTTGCAAAAAAAAAAAAAAAAAAAAAGCAAAAAAGCATTTGTAAAATTTCATATCTATTTGGTTGTCAGATGGAAACAGCTGTGTTTTAAAAAGCGTTAATCATACAGGAAGATATTTTCAAACATATATCTTGTTGAGAAATTCTTGGTGAACACTAGATTATCATTAGTCCATTGTAATGGAACAGTAAGCGTCCTAATTTTTGCGAACACCCGAAACAAGACAGTCCATCATGTTTGTTATGGTTTAATACTACTTTTGTTTTTTTTACTTTTATTTACCATACTGCAGTAAAGGGAAAGCAGGGAGAGTGAAACATTCAAAAACTTCTAGCAATTTAGAAAGTAAATGAAGGCAGGAGAGATGAACTCCATCAAATGCATGCTTCTTGATTAACTGTGTGTATCTCACTGAAATAAGTACAAAATAGTTAAATTATGTGGTCAAAACCAAAAGCAAAGCAATATATATGTAAGCATCTAGCATACACAAGTGCATCTTACAATGCAGTGAGATCATACAGCTGTTGGGTGGTTTTGCTGGGACTCTCTTAGGATCAGTTAAAAGCCTGAATGTCAAGCAAAGTCTTTTACAGACTGGATATCTCTGCCCCGTTCCCTGTCTCTTCCTCTGTCCTCAAAACTGGCCAAAGCCAGCCTCTTGCAGATGAGAAGTTCAGCTGTTGTACCATCTCCTTTCATTCCTCAGTGAGAAAGGATTAGTGCTAATGCGGAACATGAAAGCACACTCCTGGACCATCCTCTCCTGCTGCTGCCAGGTGGTCTTAACACTGTCTCAGAACTGAAAGCACCTGTGGGTTTTTTTTTGTTTGTTTGTTTTGGTTGTTTTTTTTTTAGTTTGTTTGTTTATAAGGCCTGGTTGCACTGGAATAGGTTAAAAATAATAGCCTCAAGACTATCTATACCACATCTTTTCTGAAAGGCAAAAGTTCTTTAAAATTTTTGTCATCCTTTTGGAACTACCCTGCACTTCTTGATTCCAAAATACAGTGAAGTAAGACTACATTTTAGTCTGTTCAGACCCATCAGCACTGCCTTCACATCACAGCAGGTATCCTCATTTTTGGTTTCTCCAGAGAGTAGGAAAACTGGATACTTTGCTGACTTATGATAGGCATGCTTTTGATGCATGCCTTTAGGAACCTTAAACTTGGGGTCCTACTACTATTGTGTCCGACAAGGCAAGACAGTGCAGTTAAGGAAGATGTTACTGTGAAAATGACGGAATATGTGTTCAAGGGCAGTGAATAAGTTCCCTTTCAATAAAAGCGCACATTGTGTCCAGGAACAGTCAAAAGGGTTAAAATACAATCTTTCCAGATAAGTTTCTAGCCATATCAGGCTCAAAAAGTCAAAAGATTTGAAAGCTATTAGTACTTCTGTAGATCATCCTCTTCCAGACACTTTTTTCTTTTTTCCCCTTTAACTGACAGGTTGCAGTTAAAAATTAAAGTAAAAAGAGGCCCTCTTTTTGCTACATACTTTTAATGGAACTGAAGCCAAAATAAGTCAGACTAAATTATGGGAGTAAATGACCTCCCGGGAAGTATAATACCAAATTCCAAAGAACTGTAAAGAGTTTCCTTTGATCTTTTTAGCTTCACAGCCTGAAATTCAAAATCTGTATTTAATTTTAGATTGCATATGCCAGCTTTTAAGTTTCCTTTCTAACATGATATATCATTTTAAATGATAGGACACCTTTAACTTGTATTTCTTGAAAATGCTGACTATCCTTTCTTTATTCTTTTACACTATAAAAACAGATATAAATATTACTAATTGCAAAAATAATTTGGGGTTGGGTGCTGTAATGGATAAACCATTGACCTTCACTTAAGAGACTGTGCCTTCAAGCTCAACCTGAGTTTCTAAGTGAAATGACTTTGATCTGAGACACAAGTAACTTCAGTTCAGTGCCCTAGAGGATATAGATCTAGAAAAAAAAGACAAGCTGTGCACTTCACTATATATTCCAGTTACAATTTAAGAGGTAGACAAAGGATGCTATTTTTCAAATGCAGCATAAAGGGCCTGTTTCTTTGTGTGGCCACAGAGTCACACTGCAAGGACTGTGTTCGTAAACCAGAAATCTCAAAGGCACAACAAGCCGCATTAGCCCTTGGCTGGAGAATTCTCTGACCTATGCACTTCAACATAGACTTTAGATATGGGAAGCTGCAGTAATGTCCCTCTTGAGTCCAGAAGAGAGCCACAGAGGTCTTTGTGCCATATACAGCATGAAAGAAGGCACCTTTCTTGAGGAAAAGTAGATGGCAGCAGGTTGGTTGGATGCATAACATGCAAGAATGGCTGCTAACCTATGAACTTGTACTGGAAAAGCCCTAGGAAAAGTGCTTACATATAGTGTTTTGTTCTGTTTCTGTCTGATGACTGGCCAAACAAGGGCATAAATATAGCTCAGAAATTTACAGTACAATAATGTTACAATTTATATCCTGGGGGAATAATTTATAATGCATAATTTATCCACTGAATTTAGTTTCTTCTTCTACTAATAAAATATCTACAAACTAGTCCTGACATCCTCACACTTGCTTTTTTCCAAGTCAGTCAGTGGTATTTTTTAGACTGAGGGAATGATCGATAGAAATCCTCTTGGATTATTTAGAGCTATAGTGAGATTATTTAAGCTCAATTGAGATAGCTCCAAACAATTCAGTTTTTTTTTTCATCTTTCAGATTATGAAAACCAACCAGCCAATCAACTCATTTCTTTACCACAGCACTTCCTGTATGGAAATACCTGGAGTAAATGTAACATTTTCTTTCCCATTAACCACAGTAAGGAGCACCATATTGTCTATGATTCTGAAAGAGAGAATTTTTGACTGTGTTAAAAAAAAATAAAAATAATAAAAATAATAATAATAAAAGCCCTTTAAGCAAGAAGTACAGCTATATGGGGTTTGGGGTTAGTCACCATAGATTCAAATCCAAATCCAGCCCTTATGTCTTATCTCAGTCCACTCCAGCCAGTAGTTATTGCTGCTTTTCTTCTTCCCAGTGAATTGCTGACATCCAGTCACCAGTTGGTTTCTGTAAAACAGAAGTATCATGTAATTTTAAAAGAGATGAAAATAGAAACACTTGAACAACATAAAATTGGGTTGGGCATAAATTCTTTCATTCACTGACAAGATAATATAGATTGACGTGCTCTGAGACTGTGGGTGCCATTTTGTAAGCTTTTTTATTCCCAGCCCAAGTGGAGACAATTAAAATATTTACAAATAACCTTCTTCTCCCCATTCAACTAAGAAGTTTATTGGTGCTTATTTAACAGCAATCCTGTCTGTCACTCTTCTAAAGAGACGGACCAGAACAAACACAGTCTGGAGAACATTGCCAGTCTCAGCAATTTCTTGGGTTCTGTGCAGGCCATCAACAAAATTCTAAACTTTCCCAAAATTGGGAATGTCCAGGTCTTATTTATACCCTTCCTTAATGCTGTAATGGATGTTATAATTTGTTGATTCAGGCTTTCTTATATCTAATATCACAATACCAGTCAGCAATTACATAAAGGTTAATATTTATCCAAGCAGAAATCAATTTATTTGTCATTATTATAATTGTAAATAAACTTTTTACAAAAACAACAAAAAGTAACCCGTAATTTCTGTGAAAAAAAAAAAAACAACTATGATAGAGAAACTGGATTGTAAGTGGTTATACTATAATGAAAGATATATACTTTTATCTGTTAATTTTGAACATGACATTTCATTCCCATGTAGAAAGGGTACAAATTAATTACAAATGCAAAAGCACATCTGTCCAACATTGCTGCACATAAGCATTTTCATGAGCTTGATGGGTAGTTTTATGACCAGCTGAGAGAAGAAAACTGAGCTGAGGATCAGATAAGACTCCCCATGAAAGTGCCGGTAGTCATTTAAACTTAAGCAGACAAAGCATTCCAGAACACATTGTTTTTTAAAGTGAAAGTGTAGGAGATAGAGACAATCACATTTAAATTGTCTGAAAAAGCTCCCTGCTGACAGAAAGGCAAAGAGATGTTACATATATTTAAGTATGTATACATTAGCAGATCAAGAGATTTGACATTATCATCCCACAATTTCCTACCCCATCTATTGTGGTCTTGCATCTGGTACTCAGGTGAGGTCATACCAGGGTCGCACTGCCTTCTCCCAGGGACACAGGGTGTCAGGGCTGACAGGCTTCCATCATGATTTTCTTACTTCAAATCCATGCCCTTAAAAAAATAGCTACTGTGCTTTTAACAACTTTATGAAAATAATTGCAGTAATTTTATATCCTATTGGTGAATCTATGTGTTATGTAAAATATTTCCTTTATAATTTTTACTCCTAATTTATGTTATTTTATTCATTTATTTATTTAATTTTAACTGTTGAAAAGGTTTTTGGCAAACTGCTGGATGAAGACAGTGCTAAACAATCTTAGGATCTCACTGACAGCCATGGAGCCTTGTGCTTTATAACACAGAGGCATCAAACACTTTGGAGCTGTAAAGAAACATGAAAGCATATTAACCACCATTTTCACTCTCAACTATTTCTCTCACATTCTTCAATTATTTTAAATTAAAGATTGGTAAATTCCTTCACTGTGAAGCATGTAAAATTTTACAGTTACATAATCTGATGCAGTGTCAGTCCATGACACTTTCATTATTCTATTTCTTTCTGACCTTGTTCTCGGTTTCATGTATGTAAATTAAGGGGAAGAACTGTCTCTCTTCTTGCAGTTGCGGAGTTATTTTGATCCTCCTCGGGATGGGAGACCGCATGTTTGTACACACACCAATGTGACAGGGTTCCAAGCTCCACCACAACAACTTTTAGGTACTGTGATAATGCAAATAATAAAAAAGCCACTGTTGATTTATGTCCTTGTGCATGTGAGTGTCTAATTAGTATTCAGAAGACACTACTTTCAATAGGATACATGGATATATACTATAAGCCACATACGTGGTTCATACTGACAAATATTAATAATAGACTTCTTTACTTGTTTGCATTTAATTTAAAAGAAAAAGGCTTCTAGTCATCCCTCTTTACAATTGCATCAAGTCATTGTCTCAGAAAACCCCCGCATATATGCTTATTGAAATACATTCAAAGATAGGGTGTGATAAGTTGGACAGCCATTCTCTCCTTGTGGAGCTAATGTATCTCCCATTACCATTAAATTGTGTTATATGTGCATATTAAGGGAAGAATATTAGTGATTAATAACAACCTACATTTTCCAGTGTGCTGAACTCTTTCAGGAACTGGTGAAGGTCCCCAGAACTGGCCAGTTTAGCTGAACTGCACCTTAAATGTACATGTGTTTTAGAGCAGATCTTTAAACAAACTCAATGGATTCAGTGATCATTTCAAGGTCATTCCAGTGCTAACTTCTGATATACAACAATGTAGCTAAGTGTGCTTAAAAGTAGGAAACCATATTAATTTCAAAGCTTACAAATAGTGATGGCTAGTCTGTCCACAATTCCCACGTTCAACCATTTTATACTCTATGAAGAACTGAGGCTATTTTTTCCCTAGTTAATGATATTAACTAGTCATTTGTTCCTGAGAAAAGAAGGAAAAAGATGTGTGTTAGGCTTATAGTAACTTCAATTAGTTGTTAGCAAAAGATCTTATCCTGGTAGCAAAACCAGAAAAAAAAAATCTTTTAAATTAATTTCAAGATGCCTACATTTAGAGAATGGCATTGCTTTAACAGGGCTATGCAAATGAGTCCAATTTAGCATCTTGTATTCAGCTGGAAACCATTGCTAAATGATCGGGATAGCCAGTCACAGATATTAAAATGAATTATATCTAATCTGAATTTTAGTCACGCTACATTAACTAATAGAAAGTTATTAACATTTCAAGAGAAAAAAAGCTTTTGCCTGCAAAATTAACAGTGGCTGAGATGTGACCTGTGAGCCATGCAGCCTGATCACTGTAATGACAGTGTAATGGCATATTTACATTAAAATCTCTGCAGCTAATATGTGATTCAGAATTGGACGTTAAGTCGAGGATTATTTAGTCTGGCCTGTTGGCCTTTCTCTAAGTAGTTTTTTTTTACTTCAATACAAATCTGAAACTTTTCATTTCATGACTATTTATGTGACTAGTTTCTATGGCTATGTCTCTCCATCTTTACATCAGCTACTTTATATGGTCAGCTTACTCTTTCATTTTTCCCTTCCTTTTTCCAACATATTTATCATTTTTTGTGGGCTTGTAAAACTTCAAGAAACCCACATTAGTTACAAGCCAGCAGGGAAAAGGGAAATATTTTGCTACTTCATTTTTACTGCTAATTTGCTTCAAAAAGCAGTATATTTTCATGTTTTCCTTCCTATACTTTTTAAATACGCCTTGGAAAAAATAGATAATTCAAAGACATCTTTATCTGGATAGAATAAAATGTGCAATTATGCAGTTATTCTTATTCTTAGCAGTCAATGACAACCTGACACAACTTCTCCTGCTACCAGTTCATTTGTACCAAAGCAAGGCTTTAAAGTTATGGACATGATAACATGACAGTTGTATAATGTGTAGCATTTGTTAAATTTGTGACATATTTGCATATATGAATGTTTGCTTTTTTTTCTAACAAATACAGCATCATTTTAAATTAAAAAAAAAAAAAAAAAAAAGGAGAAAAAATGCAGTGAAATTGTTAAGAAACTAAATGGATAAAAACAACGGGGATTTAATAATAAGACCATTATTCACAACAAGTCCAATGTAAAGATGAGCTTGATTGGGCAAATTTGTACAAAAAAGGAATTTTCATAAAGGCTCAGATTCCAAGTGGATCTTCAATTCCGAGAAAAAAAGCAGATACATTTTATTAAGGCAAGTTTGTGGGGCTTTTTTTGTAATTGTAGTATTTCTTTCTTTCTTTTCTTTTCTTTTCTTTTTTTTTTTTTTTTTCTTTTCCTTTGCATTAGATATGTGTTTCCTTACCATTTCCTATGCTCCTATAGGGAGATATTACTTTACTGTACTTGTTTGTTTGTGTACTTTACTTGTTTGTTTACTTTATTTGTTTGTTTTTATTTTTAATGTAAACTTTGCTAAAATGCTAGAGCTAAAAGTGGTAATTAATGACTAAAGGAATATATCTACAAATTACAGACCCATGTATATACTTCCATACACCAGGCAAACATATAAATTAACAACGTTTAGAAAGTAGGCAATATAATTGTCCCATAATTAGGCCTTCAGTATGGCCAGTATTCCCACAAATTTTGCTGCTACTTTTCTTTCAACTCTAAATGAACAAGCAAAGACTTATGCAACTCCACTTTTACACAGATTTGTTTTCTGTTTACAATAAATCTGCGTGGTGATTCGGCTTCAGCTCAGACATATGTCATTCACATGATATGAATGCTATCTCACCTCCATTTCCCAATTAGAAAAAGAGAATTAATATGGGGACATCTGTTTGACTGACAAGTATCTTTGCAGGTAGAGCTCTGTGCACAGATTTGTAATAAACACAGGTATAAATGCACAGCTTCACCATATTCCTGAAACCTTTATTGTGACTCAGTCAAACAGTAAATGCTGATTGAAGAAATAATTAGAAATTTGATCTGATATAACATGGTAATTAGCTGAACTTCATTTGATATTTCCGAATTCATAACTGGTTTTCCATTCAGAATGCAAAAATAGCACTGAGCAAGTGCTATGGACATTCTTATTCGTGGTTCCAGCTGGACCACAGCTGCTTTACCCCTCATGGTCAGTCGATTCTGGTAGCAGCAGGACCAAAACTACTTCCCTGATATTATGGGGCTACCACTGAGAATTTTCAAGTAAATGTTTCCTCTTATTATCCTTTTCACTTAGTCAGGTACGTGGTAAAGCTGTAACTATGCTGCAGATCAGACAGGACAGATACCACTACTGAAAATCAGACCAGATCTCAAAAGATAAAGCCAGAGAATTTGCTTCAGCCATAGTTGTAGGATTAAGTTGTTCCTTTCACTCACAGTGATGTATGAACACTTGCACCATCACCACTACAGCACACTAGGGACCTGAAATACTCTCTCATGATTGCATTTGACTCTAAAAATCACATTTTCCCATTTTGGCCAGAGCTTTTTTTTTTTTTTTTTTTTTTTTTTTTGTAGATTGCCTGTAATAATTACTGTCATTAATATCACTAATTTGAACATTTGCTGCACAAATGCCAGAACCATTTTTTATACTTTTATTTCTATAACTGCCTCAGTGGTATTGTTGTATTTAAATTCAAAAGCCAGTTTAATTAACTGGAAACATAAGGCATGTAAAAATGAAACTGCATAATCTTTGATATCCCAATTGACTAGCAGTATCTGTGGATAGTAAGAGAGTTTAGGAAGATGAGAGGGAGAGGTATCTAAACAGGAGTGAGCAGTGAGCTGGAGACTCAAAGATAGGTTGCCTATGCTAACTATCTTCAAAGCTTTGAAGACGAAAAATGGTGTGTCTCTAACAGCAGGTTTCATTATAAAATGGAATAAAAGTCAAGGGATGCTGAGCTTACTTTTGAGAGAGGAGACTAGAAGGATAAAGCCCTACTTAGGCCTGAAATATTTCTAATGTTAAGTGGTTTTCAGAGAATATCTCTGGAATGCTGTTTTCTAAACCTGGCAAAACAGGTCTCTGAGAATTCAGCAGAAAGAGTATATCTCTCTCATTCAGTATTAGCTCCATCCTCAGAACAACCTTATGAAAGCAGAAGTTTTCGGGGTGAAACATTCCTTTTATTGCAGAGATAGGTTTGGTGAAAAGCCCACTTCTTTAGGAAAATGGCTAGATGCTCATACTTCATTAACAAAAACTTCTCAGAAGTCAAGTGCTGATCTACCAGTTACTGTTGATCCCCTACCTATGAGTATTGCTGTCAATAAACAAACTGCCACCAAAAGATTTTTTTCTGGATGTTTTTCTTCGTATTAGACAAGTTCATGCACTTACTGTTTTCCTTCAGGTGATTCATTGCTACATACCAAAAACAGGCCAACAAACAATATTGTTCTTTGCCTTTGTTGTGAGTACAGAAAGATGTAAAAGTAGATCAGCTTTTGAGATGTGGGTTTAGCTATTTGAATGTGAATATCTTCAATCTTTGGTGACAAAATAGTGAAGTGTGCTTACAAACATAAGAGAGCTATACTCCATTCTGAAAAGTTCACAAACCTTGTCTGTCTCGGTACTGTCAGCAGTACCTGGAAAACGAGACTATCATTAAATATCTATATTATGATAATCTACTGTGGTACAGGCAAATCCAGGTTTTTCAAGATTATCTGCAAAGAGATGCGATCTGAAGATATCAAAAGCTCTAATTTTCAATAAATGAACCGAGTCTTTAATAGACCGCTTTTGAAACCATTGTTGCATCTTACAGGATTCATTCAAGAATTAATTTTTTCTCTTTAACTCCCTTCTTCCATTATTGGTCTCCAAAACTTGCCATATTTTTTTTTAATATAATGTACTGATTATGAGGACTACCCACCATTTTGGACAGCCTCCATTCTTTATCTGCACATCTCTCCCATATCCATCTCCATGACTTTTCTGACATTATGTTGTATGCATAAAAGAATCTTTCTGAAAAGACAAGCAAACAACCCAAGCCTGTGAAGCAAATGAACAGCTCACCTTCCAGACCTTTACTAAGCCTAATTCACATTCTGAAGCTTACACAATCTGCATTACTCTAAAATAAAAGATAAATATGAAGAAACTTTAGGTCACAAGTAATGGCCAACTCTAAGCAATACACATACAACTCTGTAATGGCCAACTCTAAGCAATACACATACAACTCTGTGTAGTCATGAGTGGTCTACACCGTTACCAACACCTTTTTTCCTTTTGTCTAGTTCCTCAGCTGCTTTGTCTTTTTGTTTGTTGGTTTGTTTTTAAGACTGAAATTTCTTTCAGACATGCTCTATCACAGATTCTAGTATTCAGGTCCTATGCCTGATTGCTGGCTCTTACTGTCATACAATCATACATGAAAAAATGGCCAAAAACATGCTCAGATATTTTCCTTATCTTACACAGATCTTGCAATTTAGTTTCCTCCTGGCTATTCCTTAATTCTGTTTTTCTGTTTTGACACTCAAGGCCTCGGCAAAGATAACATGATTATTTAGGCTACATAACAAGGAGAATTTCTCCTAAATCATGCAGTTGAGCAGATGGAATTATTATGAACACATGAAAAAATACTTAATAATCTACACATTAAGAAATGCCTTATAACAATTGTGGAATAGACTTAACAAAAAAAAGAGGGACACCAATTAAATAACTTGAAACTATGTGTCAGCAAGCTATTCACTTAACAAATAGCATTCTAAATCCTTTTTGGCTTTCTGTGCCACCACTGTAGCCACATGAAACATAGCTTCTGCCCTCAAGAGATTATAATTTGTATAGAAAATATGAGAATTCAAATAAGAGAAGAGAAAGATGAAAATCATCTGGGAAAAACTGTTGTTATGTGCACTTCATCCCAAGATCAATGTTGGCATCTTTTCTTTCAAATCAGATGAGGAAGAAGAGGTCAGTCAGGAAATGTGCAAGCACTGTAAGGAACAACACCTTTTGTTCCTGGGCTTCAGTGAGAAGCTCTCTCTTATAGCCAAGAACTTGACCTGATAGAGCTGTAGGAGAGAAGGGAGATGAACAAGCCATCTGACAGACTCTTCTGCTTTGGAAAGTCTACAGCAACTGCCAACAGGAACCAGACCAAACATCCACATGCTTTTAAACAAAGAGTCATAAGAAAAGTCATAAGCAAACACCCAAAAGAAAATTATAGTGTATGCCAAAAGCTCAGAAAGATAATATTCAGTGAAAATGAATTTTTTGTCCTAAATAATCCCCTACTGTATTACTGAGAAAACAATTGCATCCAGAAGTCTGAATTCAGAAGGTAAGTGCATATATATATATATAGCATGTAAAAATAAAGAACATCCATGTTTTGCTCCCTGAAGTGCTAACTCTAGAATCCTTTCTACTTTTGAGGATGATTCCTGACAACAGCCTCTGATTTGCCTTCCAGATCATGCTACATTTCCCTTCTGTCTATACACAGCATTTATAATTACTAGTTATATCGAGATCTTGGCTGGTCAAGAAATATAACCGTTCTAAACATGCGCATGGAAGTGACTAAACTTAACTAAAGGCATGTATGCTTGAATATGTAACATAAAGGTTCTGGTGGTCTTTTAGCATAATCATAATACATTTGATTTACTTATATCACTTCGGACTTAAGAAGCACAAGATAAAGAACAGATAGAATAAAATAAAATTAAATATATTCTGACTAATAACCTATTGGTTCCGCAAAATATAGTTTAAATGTGAATTTCTAATACTAATCAGCTAAGTATCTCATACCGTATTTAATTTTTCTGGTATTGAATTTAGACCATTCATACTATCACTGGACAGACAATGATGGAAAATACAAACTTTTGAGTTTCAATTTTCTTTAAAAATTCAGTTTGACCTTTACAAGGACACTTCATGTAAAACTAACTCACATTTCAGTCCTAAAATGTTAATGCACTACAAGGTTAATTGCTCCTATTAATCCATTAAACAAGAACTGTATGTCCTTTCTTATATTAACCATTATTTACCTATTTCATTCTTCCATCCAAAGCCCACAAGCTCCTATCTTTGTTACAAAAACTAACAGAATGTTAGTTTGATAGATCTCACACAAGTTTACTGGTTTCCATTCGTGTGCCTCCACAAGTTCTAAAAGTCTTGGAATATAAAAACATGCAGCAAACAGGGTGGTCAGCAGTTTGTTGCGATCATTTGCTGGAGCAGTTCAAGGAACTTCTTTAGTTAAAAAAATATTTCTTTTTTTTCCCCTTGTCTGTGATTCGAGAACGAGAGGAGATTTTATGTGCGTATATAGCAATGGTAAGCAGCTGTAAAAACCTCCCACTCTAAAGATTGATGAATATATGTTTCATTAACACGAGCACATCTGAAAGACATTTGACACTTTGGAAGACCAACTATGGTTCTTTAAAATGCCTCAGCTGAAATTCCTCAGATTATGGTCTTTAATGGCCATCCAAGGAGCCTTAATTGCCTTCTCGATTTGAAAATGTATAAAACCTTTCCTTCTGACTATATCTGACTGCATCCTAGTTTACTTTGCTAGAATATTTGGAAATACTCTTACATAAGCCAATGTGCGACCTGCATCAGCAACATTTAAAAAGCCCTTCTGAACCCTTTTTGAATTCCTCTATCCTCTTTATACTGGTTGTTGTTTGTTTGTCTGTTTTTCTTTTTTTAACTAACAAAACTGATCAGGGAGAACAATCACTGATTTGTGACTTTAAAGAATCATCCCTACACACGAGTACCAAATAATTAATAACAATAGAGCAAATAATTTGTGACTATCCCATGCCATTATACAGTGAATGGCTTTGAAAAATGGTCACATCTGTATGCAGTTATAATGCAAAGAAATCTAGAAGCTGAACTAAGTGGATAACTGTTTCCTGCAAATAACATTTTCTAAGTACTTCTAGCTCTAACACAACCCTGGATGGAGGCCATCCACCCAATGCTTGTAAAGCAAGAGCTCTCCTCCAACAGGGTACCTATCAGTAATACAGGTGGAGGGCCCTACAGGATGCTTGTCTCACACCCCTGGAGAAAAGATTGGCCTCCACTAATACATGTGGTAGCACTGAGGGCAGGCAGGAAGGTTTCCATGCAGACTCAGGTAAGCTCAAAGGCTTTTGTCCACTCAGAATGAAAAGTACATTGTACTTGACAATAAACCTGCCATTTGAAACCTCAGGGGTTTTAATCTTATAAATAATAGAGTTCAGAGAAGAAGGGTTTGCCAGTCTGCATAGCTCTGCCTGGAATTCAGATTTATGTAATGCACTTATAAGAACACAGTGCTGAAATGCATGCAAGTGTTAGGGCATTTAAGATTCAGAGACTATATTGCACAAAAATATGCAACAGAACACTAATATTTCTCTCTGCTATGCTATTTTCCTCTGCTGCCATGAGAACATCCATCATTCAATGGCACATCAGAGCTATCCAATCTAGTGCATGCAGTAACATAGCTTTTTACTTTCTATTGAAGATCCTGTAAGTAAGTAGGTATGATGTCCACATCTGAGAAAACTATTTGAAATCTGTAAAATGAGTCTAAAATTTACTAACTTTGTTGAACATGTACAATAAAATATTTCCATTTATTAGGACTGATAACAACTCTTTCTTTGAATATGCCAGCCTACATAGAATCATAGTATGGCTTAGGTTGAAAGGGACCTTAAACATCATCTAGTTCCACCAACCTATCAAGGGCTGGTTGCCACTCACCAGATCAGGCTGCCCAGGGCCCCATCCAATTGTCTTTGAGCATCTCCAATGATGGGGCATCCATAGCTTCTCTAGGCAACCTGTGTCACTGCCTCACTGCCCTCACAGTAAATAATTTCCCCCTAACATCTAACCTAAATTTCCCCTCTTTTAGTTTAAAGCCACTGCCTCTTGTCTGATCACTATCAGACCATGTAAAAATTCCTCCTGTTTATATGTGCTGTACTCAAGTACTGGAAGGCAGCAATGAGGTCTCCCCATAGTGATCTCTCATCCAAGCAAAACAAACCCAACTCCCTCAACCTTTCTTCATAATAGGAGGCGCATTAGCCCTCTGAGCATCTTGGTGACCCTTCTCTGGACATTCATATCCCTTGGTTTGACCAGCAGGTCCTTGCTCAGCCATGCTGATTTACTGCCTCCTCTACTTGATTTCTCATGCTGGAGGATGGAGAGCTCTTCTGTTCTCAGAAAGTGTCTTTTATATTTTGAGAATATTAAAAAAGCAGGGTTACTGACTTTTTTTTTGTGTGTGTGTGTGTGTGTCCTGAAATGATTACTTTATAAAATATACAGAAAAATAACTATTTTAGACTAAGAAAAAAAAAAGAAACAGATTTTGAAGTGCTTCTCTCTGGGCATAAGCAGAAAAGTTGCAGTAGTTCTACTGCAAAACAAACCCATACATCAAATACATTCAGACATCAGAAAAAAGAATTCCTACCATTTTAGAATGCAAAAAAAAAAAAACAAACAAAAGAACTTGAAATTGTAGCAGGATAATAAAGAATGTATCGAACGCATTGTGGGGTATCTTTGTCTGGCAAGTGCATTCAGGAAATTGGGAGCATTTCTTTGCACTTTCCACTTAAAATGTCCAGAATATTAAAATAGCAAACATGAAGCTGTCAGCAGATGCAGTTTCACTATGGGGATGTTATCACATGCAGCTTTGCTGCGTTATTCATTGCTTGCAGCTCTTCCAATCAGATAACCTCAGCAAACATGGTGCTATCAATTGCCAGATGTGGTACATGCTATGCAGCATCTAGTTTTTGATGGACTAAAATGGATCTGTGAATTCTTCTCTTTATCAACCATCAGACACACTATGAGATTCACAAGTAGTATCTGGAAGTATGCTGTCAAGTGCCAATTAGTGATGTTGCTGACCCAAAAGATAAAGAAGATCATAGAAGAAGCAGCCCAGTATAATTCTACACTCCAGTGTCCTTACAGCAGACTATCGTTTATGAATGTACTCCTGCAGATGAAAGGGAAATAGGAGGTCAGTGGTTCCTGTCTTCAACAATCTTCTACAATCTTATAATGAATTGTAAATAGAATCACTATCAACCTGCTCTTCCTGCACTGGAAATCAGTGTGAATGGTTCAGGAAAGCCAAACACTGATAATATTGTCTCTCAAGCTGAAGGCTACACTCTTTCCTCTGTGCCCCTCACACTGTGTGAGTCCATCTGGCAGGAGGTCACCCTTGGCTCCTGCAGTGCCCTATTCAGCTTGGTGTGTTATTCCACTTCCCCATCACCATGTGGTAAAGCCACTCCACACAGCTACTGTGCTAGGAACCTGAACACTTCATCATTTGAAGACAATTTGAAGATTCATGAATCAGTGGATATGTCTGCCTTCATCTCAGAAAAATTCTCAGCACCACTTGGTAAAATGTTATTATTATCATTTAATAAGGTTTTATCATGAGGTATCCCTAATTTCAGAATTTTAACTGATTTTATAAAATGAAAAACATAATTTCATGCCCAGATGCTTGCCAGCTTGAACTGCAAAATAAAAACCCCTTCTTAAAAATGCAATGTCACTAGCATGTGCAGAGAATATTTGACAATTCTGGATTTTAAGGGACCAGTCCTTTCCATCTAAGGGTTACTGTATGCAGTAGTCACTGTAGATGCAATGCATTATTAATTAGCATATACAAAGCTTATTTATATTAAAAAAGCATGCTTAGTGAAGGAGACGTAATTCCTGTTATTATCATCCCAAATAGCAGAAAACAAATATTGTATATAAAATTAATAAAAATACAGGACAATACAGCAGCAAATTTGGAATATATTTGTGCTCTACGCTCACTATTTTCTACAGAACTGCTAATTTTAATGGTAGATTATGTGTGCCACTAATATTTTTCTGAGGATACCCCTATACTTGAATGGTAATATTCCAAAAGAGCAGTACTAGAGAGATGTGTTGTATGGATCTGTGACGCTTATGCTACACAGCTATTGTATATGCAATAGATTTATGACTTCTTAAAGTATATATGCACAGAGGAGGTAAAAATTACTTCAGATGTTCCCAGGCACCCATTAGAGGGTGCAATGCTTTCCTGCACACCACAAAGCCACTGAACAGTTTGCTACCAAACCAGTCACGTTTCAGAGTCCACTGAAGTTGTGACACCTCCCCACTACTGCAGAAGTTCAAATAGCATTGAAAACGTGTCAAACAAACATTAAACAAAGTCGACCAAATTCTGAGCTCATTCATGTATTGGGTTTTATGGCAGCATAATAGAAGCCTGTCAATATAGCAGGGAAGACCGGATGAAAACTGTAAAACTATCTCCCTGTGTCATAATTTAGCATAGTAGCAGAACTATTCTATGGAACATGCCAGGCAATAAGAGGACGAGTCACAACAACAAAGGCATTCCTAACCAGTGTGAACATTTGTCAAGGTATGGAAACAATTTACAATGTTTTCAGAATCGTGGTTCAGGTCAGTTCATTTTTATACTCTCCCATATGGTTCTGCTCCTTCTATTTCCAGAGTGAACCCTATTTACCTGGACGGTTGCTGTAGAAAATATATTGTTTGCAGAGAAAGTGAGAGTCATCAATAAAGAAAACTTCTCAAGATAGGTATATTGAGTATGTGCATTGGTTTGATCTGACAAGAGAAGAAAATGGCAAACAACTTGTTTTCTGCTTGAGAGGTATCTGAGAGCAGAGCACCGGTCAGACTGTATTGTGCCTTCCGGAGGCTCAGCAATAAAGGGACAGTTTGGGTGGAGAGAGCAAACAGAAATGGCTTTCAGTTACATTTTTCCCTTTAGGAAACTAGCCTACCAGCATACTAAATTTGCATTTGCACCACATTTTCACTTCTCCCCAACTCGGCAAACAGAGGTCAGTTCAACTCTCCTGTGCATAATCAAGAGCATAGACCACTCCTTGTGGTCATGGATCTGCTGTCCCTGAAGCTGGAAACACGTGCCATTCTCTATGCCAAAATCTTCACGTCACACCACTTCTTAAGAGTCTGGCCTTCCCTCGCCATAAAAAAAAAAACTACCACACATACACAAAAAACCATTAAGAAATGTTCCTCCTGTTCCTGAGAGTAGATACAACAAAAAACACAAAAGCTCTTACAGCTAATTTCCTTCCACAGTAAAAATGCCTAAACACAGGTCTATGATTGCTCTAGCTTTGTAGTAGATTAATATAGAGAGAAAAGGCTTAAGGAAAGGGATTATTTTTTTTTCTTTTTCCCTAATGAATCATGCAGTCTGTTGTCCATACTGAAGTGACATAGTAATCTTGAGCTTCAACCTCTTGGAAGCATCTAATGGGGTGCAAAAACAAAATTTTATGATGTCAGAAAGCATTTATACTGGCTCACATGAAACTGGAACAATAACCAAAACACTACCTGTGATCTGGGAAAAAAAACAGGACTTTGGGGGTTAGTAGAGGTTTCATTGATGGCAACTGCAATGAGTTCATCTTAAAAAGGGGATTGTGGTATTTACCTGAAGATGGAAAGAAGCAGTAGTTTTGCACCTCTTTCAGAAAAGGCAAAGTTCAAGGCAAAGCGAGAATGTCTTCTCCATGAATCTGCACAGAAAAATACTTTTGCATTCATGTGACATTGAGAAACAAATGACAGAGAATTTTCCATTGATAATTTAATTTGGAGGCCAGAGGGCCATCAATAACGTCATAAGCATACAACATAAAGCCAAGTTTATCCCTGAGACAAGCAATCATAGTACAAATCTTTACAGCATGTTTGAATTTGTGTCTATGGAATGCAAAATCTCAAAAAATATAAATAAGTGGTAGGGACAGATTCTAGCCCACCACAGATCATCATGTCTTTTTCATGAATACTTAAAACACAGAAAAATGAATCTGTAGATCTGGGCAGTGAAGTGTTACCCAGAGGTGCTGAACATCTCTGTGTCCATCTATTTTAAAAGAAAATACAGAAACATCAGACAATTGTCATCTGTCAGGGTCATATAGCAGAAAAAGGGTTCAGCCCTGACAGCTAGAACCAAAAATAAATTAGGAGCCTCAATTTCTGGAGTAAAATTTACCCATTCCAAGATCAGGTTCCTTTTGTGGTGCATATTTGCTACTGAAATCAAGGATTTTTAGCAGAAAGTATGTTGAGTGAGGCAGTGTTTAAACCCACTAGGAAATGAGGAAGAGAAGCTAATAACCCAAAATCATATTTCCCACAGGACTAAGCCACGCACATACAGCCCTCAGTTAAGCATTAAGATGTAATTCACATTCACGTTCACAGCAAAACCTTCTGACTCACAGGCGCTTTGTTCCTCGAGGGCTGGACAACTGGATTACTCTTTAATTTTTGAAGATGGATGGTGGTGATGCTGCTGCTCGTCTTTTATAGCAGTGGTTAAAGCACTCACCCAGAAACTGGTGAACTGACTATGGTTCAGTGACCTCCTCAGAGAGAGGGGGTTCAAATCTATGGCTTCCAGCCCAGCCTCTGGCTGCCAAGTTAAGTCACAATTACTGGTGATTTGGGAAAGGAGGGCAGAGGAGGAAAAGAAGGAGAGGGGCAGTCAGCTTCCCACTGAAGCTATGCGGTTGTTCAGCAAAGGATGTAAGATTTATAAGGCCTGAGAGAAAGAGAAAATTAGAAAAATGGAGCTTGACTCTAGCCTAAACACGAAGGCTTCCTCTGGGAGAAAGTAAGAGCCATCCTCTTCAATGTTGCTAATGCTTCTAATTAATTTAGTTTTAAACGAGGTTTTACAGTAAGATTTTCATATGTGTGAGATGGAGTCACTCTTTGATACATTTATCAACATTAATGAAGAGGTGAGTTTGCAGTAGATGCCTGATGAAAGGCTGTGTTGGAATGTGAAGCCACTCTCTGTGCAGGGTGACACCATGCCCTGTACCATCATTCCAAGAGCCACCTGTGTCACTGCCCATGCTGAGCAGCCGTATTGTGCCAGCAGGGAGCATGTGGGCACTCTGTCTCCCCTGAAGGCATTTTCCTGTCTTCATGCCAGCTGAAGGCCAGCTACAATGCAGGATCATAGAATCACAGAATCACAGAATGACCTGGGTTGAAAAGGACCACAATGATCATCTAGTTTCAACCCCCCTGCTATGTGCAGGGCTGCCAACCACTAGACCAGGCTGCCCAGAGCACAGGATGCCCCATGCAGCCACTAAGATTAACTGGTAACAGGATAAAGAAGTAACTGGTATGAAAGAAAACTGGCAGTGGAGTGAGGACAACAGGGGATGAAGTTGTACGTGGGTACTCACAGGAGCAAGCAGAACCAATCTGCTTGCCAGAGACGGTCTTCCCAGAAAGAGGGAGCAGAGCTCTGGCGCAGGCTCCCCTTGCACCACTGCCCATGCACACCCAGCTCTGTTGAGAGAAAGATGAGGAGTGTAAATGAAAGGAAAGCCAGACATAGGCAACCTTCAGGATGTCATTTGGGTGTTCTCTTAAAGAGGAATACAGCCTAATGAGATTGGTGTCTTTTCAACTTTTCAGTACATTAAATGCTTTGTTTTGTTTCGATTGCTTCCAAATTCATTCACCAGTCAGGTTACAATTATTGCTGCCCTTGGAAGAACCTCCTAATTTCCTCACTATTGTTCATTCAGACACTTTAGTTAGTTGCTATTTGGGGCAAGTGCTGGAGATGTCACAGGTTTACTGATTTCCTTTTTAATTTAATCTCTATTTTATTTAATCTTCAAGAGTTTGGAGATCAGGAGCTATGCAAAAAATTGCTTCTTTGTGCAACATTTGCTTTGGTTGGCTGATAGTGAATTTGTAGCCACAGCAATGGCTTTGATTCACCAGGGAGAAAATCATGCTTTTACCTAATCTAACCAAACCAACCTTGTTCAGATTGATTCAGCTTCCAGCCTTGGCTCTGACCTCACCCTTACCCTCAATCCTGCCTCACTTTCACACTGAGTATTTTATACAGCCTCTATTTTCTCTCTGCATAGCTTCCCCCCAGCCCCCTCCCAAACCAGCCTCCATGTTCTCCTCATCAACCATTGCTTTAGAAATCTTCAGCCTGGATGGGCAGGCATGCAGTGCTGGCAGGTGGTGTAGCTGTTAGGCAGCCTTGTGTATCACAAGAGATCTGATGCTATCAAATTTCTTTTCCCCCAAAGACTAAAGCAAGCAAGCCTTTGTAAGCATGCAGGAGGGGGATGAAAACAGTTTGTCTCCTGAGCAGCCAGCCTTTGTCATTTTACAAATGAAATCACTTTGGAAATTTAGAGAATTAATATCATAATGAAGACGGGAGTACCCATTAGGGTGGTCTAATGTTGCTCTGGAGATATATGATGGATGTCCAGTTGCTGTAAGCCCTTATTTGCAGAGAGTCACCTCTGTAGTTGCCATTATTAGGAAGATGTCTGAAGCGGAGGATCAGACACAACCATTGCAAGATGAGATAGTGTTTGACTGGTTTCCAGGGAACCGAAGGATACAGCCTTAGTTGTACCTGTCACTATGGCTCCCAGCTTTTTTCCCCCTTAATGTCTTTTTTAGCTGTAGGAAGTTTCTCTTTAAAGATTCACTGCTTCTCTAATAGCACAAAAAGCAGTAATAGGAACATAAAAAATGTTACCTGGATTGCAGAAGAGCTTCAGTTTATTGCAAAACAATTGGTGTAATTCATCATCAAAGCATTGCAATATGCTGCATTAGTTAGCTTTTGCAAATAAAGATAACCAGGAGATCTAACCTGTGGTGCATTGCTTGCAGTAACTGGAAATATTCACCTGCTGCATCCACTTCTGGAGATACCTATCGCACTGTCAGAGAAGTGATGCCGTGATTGCCATTCCTGGAAGCACAGCCTCAAGAAAGTAGTACTTCCAGGAATTATCTTAATGGGCAATTGAATCATCATTTCTAGCACTCCAGCATCTTTCCCAGAAGGACGGTTTTCCACAGTCAATGATTCCAGTTAGAAGAAAATGTGGATATCCAGATTTCAATTCTAATCTTTTCCTGGCTGGTATGCAGAGAACAGAAGCTTGATGCAGATCTTAAAATTTTGGAAGAAAGGCACCTGGGACATGGGTTGCTGGAAAGCATCCAGCACAGTGATTTTGCCTGCACTTCATTTTATACTCCCTATTCTATCCAGGTCATTTATTTTCTTCCAATTATCTGTGTTCCCTTAGTAATTGTCTACTGGTCACTAACGTTGCTGCTTTGTTGCATTATTTCCTGGGAAGCTCAATAGCTGGTGTAAGCTGTCGTGGCTGCAATGTCTTCTGTGAGAATTTACACCAGGGCAGTATCAGGGTTTAAAGAAAACCTACTTAAATTTCCCTAATGTCCAGACTTTTTCCCAGCTACGGGTGCAGGCATAACAGCTTACTGTTGCTAGCCTTTTCAAATAAATGCGACAAGATGGGGCCACACTTCATTCTATATATAATCAGTACTGATATGGGGGAGTAATCAGTGGTAAATAAAAATGAGTGCTGTTGAAATACCCTTTGTGTGTGTTCTCATGAATTACTCATGAAACAGGGGTTACAAATTTCTGCCCCGGTAATGGATCTGTACTGCCTTTATTTTTTTGTTAATATACAGTGGTTGTGGTGTAGAGGGGGTTGTTTTTTGGGTTTTGCTTTTTTTTTTTTTCTTCAAAATTCCACTTCGTTCCCCTAAATCTTCAGTTTAGTGGCCAGATTCACCTTGGTGGGAGCAAATGCAACTCTATCGATAGCAATGGAATTGCGTCTGCATATGTCAGCGATGAATTTGGCCCCATATTTATTGGAAATACCTGGGCTGTAGTGATATGATGTGGTAAATCATGCTGAGAGCAAATCAAACAGACAGGCTGTGGCTGCATCACTATTTCATAGAACTCAGGTCATAATGGACAGGACAATGCTGTACTGCAAAATTCAGTGCTAAGGAAAATACATTCTTTCTAACCTTTTATGAAAATACTTCTCATCCTTCAAAGGACAATTTAGGCAATGTGACCACTACTGGAACAAGTACAGAAGCATTTAAAAGGCAAATAGAAAAACACCATTGCCCAGGAGGAGTGTCTGTAGATATTCCCATGCTTGTGCTGTTCCAAAATTCCCATCAACTGTTGCATACACCCTCCAGAAATAAAGATATTCACTCTCACTGCAACAAATGAAAGCAATGCAACACACCAGTTTTCAAGCCCAACAAACTACAAATGCAATATCAGCCAGAGAAGAGCTAATGAAAACAATCACATTAAACATAGCTCTTCAGTGCTTGGTGCTCAATAAGTGAGCAGCAGGCTTTCTCTGCCTGGCTTACAGAAAACAGGAGGTAGCAGTTTGCAAGGAGCAGCGTTTTAATGTGATTGGACTATAACAGACAATCTATTTACAGCATGCTCTGGGGAGCTTATAAACAAATGTTGAGTAATTTCAGCCAGCAGTAATTACCCTTGCAGCTGACAAGGATAGCATGATACTTTCTCCTTCACCTTCAGCCCAGTCCAGAAGGCACTGTACACAATGGCACTTCTAATTATTTCTGCATTTCTATGGCTAAAGACCAAAGTGTGTTATTAGAGAACATTTTAGAAGCTTTTTAAAAGCTTGTTTATTGGGACAATTAAAAGTCATCACTATGACAGCAAATAAAAGGTTCTGTTCCTCAGCACGCGACGGCAGCGAGGGTCTGCCCGCTTACCTTGTCCGCCTTGTCTACATGAGGCAAAATTTACAGCCGCCCCTCACCACCGCTAATATCAGCTCAGCTGCATCAGTGCTAGTGAGGTGGGCAACCCTCAAGTGTACAGAGAATTGGGCTTTATAAATATCGTATTATCTAACCCTGCTTAGAGCACGTTGAATAAACATGGTACTTAAAATGCTGTTCACTCATCTGCGCTCGAGCTCCCAACACAGCTGAAGGCAGTGGGGGTGAACCCGTCGGAGCGCTGAGGAGATTTTTGCAGAGCGCCTGTGCTGCAGACAGGGCTGCAGACAATCTGCCTTTTTGTCTTCTGTCGAAAGAAAATAAAACACAATTTCCAAAACATCCATTAATACTTAGATACTGGGGAAATACGTGGACTGGATCTGTCTCCCAGGCACAGGGCACACAGGTGGGTTAATTCTGGGCTGGGTGCATCTGCCAGAGGGAAAGAAGGGGCAGGGATGGGATCAGGCGGTGGCTGGGAGCAGGGCTGTAGCCACTGATGGCACAGGAGCAGGGGTGTGCTGCTCTTCGACTTCCCCTCTTCCCCTTGAGAAGACACACTGAGGTCTTTTCACTTCCAAAAACCATCAGGACATGATGCAACTCCTGGAAAGCCCCCTCTTCAGGGTTATGGCTTTGGCCCTCCAGAGCTGATGGGAAAGCAGCAGTGGGCTTTCACTGCTGGATGAGGTATCCAGCTTTGCACAAGTCTAAATGCATGTGCTTTACCTCAGTAACTTACCAGTAGGACAAGAATGCTCATTCTTCCCTCCTATCCTTTGGCAGGACCAGTGGTGGTAGCTGTGCCATCAAAGGGGATATCTCCAGCCCTAGAGCGGCCTCAGGACCTCAGGGAGGCAGTGCAGCTCTCTTGTTTGGCCCAAAGCATCGTTTCATTTTTTCTCTTATGTCATTACTGAATCTCATGCTCACACTCTATGAGTTACATTCCACCATGGGAACACTACAGCAATTTCCACAGAGCAGTTTTAGAAATGCACAAAGTGCCGTTCACGGTAAGGCGAGGCATAATCAAAATGATCGCTGTAGGCAGTTGCAATTAACACAATGATTTAGTCACAAAGCCATACACTGCAAGAACTTTTGTTTAACATTGTAACACACTCATATACGAGCCAAACTATCCAAAAGTAATTGGGAGAGGCAGTGAACTGTGATGTGTGCTGGTTTGCAAACACCACGGACAGTTTGGCGTTCGCTGAGCTTCCATCCGCCTCAATAAATTCAGTTCAGACTCCTGCTATAGGAATTGACAGCAGATATCTAATCCCCAAAAGTGGATTATTTACATTTTTTGATACGTTACATTGCATTACATCCTGTCATGCTGCATCTCATCACGGGCAGATATAATATTGCATAACGTGATGTGACATGATGACAGACATCAGAAATGTTTTTATGTTGTTTTGGGTTTTTTTTTAAGTTTTTTGCGTCTGGTGTCCAAAATGTTTCTGAGTGATTTCTAGGAAGATCAAGGAATAAGAGCCTGAACTGTGTGCTCCTTGAGCAGCCAGCAAGCTGCCTCTGCAACGCATTGTTCTAAATTGAGCAGCGTTGTTTTGTGGCTTCAGGAACCCTCGGCAATGCAATTCTGCACATATTTTGCAAATATTTTTAAAAGATTCATTAGGAAGGAAATCAGCAGAACACATGTTCAATAACAACACAAAACGACAACAGCTGCTGCAAATTACCCAGGCTGAAAGGAAACCCCAGAAATATATTGCAAACTTTAACAATGTACTTGAGCTGTTGATTGTTCCTACCGCCGCTCGCTCCTCGTCTCTGAGATACAGTTGGTGAAGGAACATTAATTTGTCCTTGTTCTTGAGACTGGCAGGTGTCACTTTGCCCAGTGTGGGATGTGAGTGACAGATATTTTGCAGCTGATGAAATGAGAATGCAGAAATTCAAGAGTGCCTCTGGGATTTCACTGGTCATTTGTGGCCGGCACAAGGGCAGGGCCCGCTGCTTCACTAATGCAGGGCTGGCTGATGCTGCTGGCGCTGCAGCCTGCCACACATTCACACCATTTTAAATAATATTTGTGTTGGGAAGCTCTTCACACACACACACACGCACACACACACAATGGTAGTGTGTAGTTTGCTTCTTTCCGGACTGATTCTTTCTGGGAAATTGTTCTAACAGTTTTTTTCTGCCGTGTGCTAAAGCCTTTCTCAATAGGATTTTACCAGCATCTGCTGCCTTTAATTCTTTGGAGAATATAAATTAAATTGACTTAAAGGAAGGCATAAGGTAACACAGGTGAAGTTGAATTAAAAATAAGAGCAGTATTACAAAAATGCAGTTAATAAGATAATTTCACTACACAGAGGGCTTAGTAAGAAATTGGGGAGATTTATATCAGCTGAAGTATTTCTGTCATCTTATTTATAAAAATGAGTTCCAGGTAGATGTGCACAATGCTTAGTGCAAGCAAAAAGAGGTACAGGAAACAAGAACTGCAATGCTCAAGAATTAAGACTGAAATTTGCTGAATTTTAACACTATCCTACAGCTTGCCTTCACCTTTCCTTTAATTTTCAGACCATTTTATTTGCAGGGAACACAGAGGCTAAGATTTCTAACATTATGCCAAAAAAATAATTGTAAGTACAAGGAAAATAAACTGTCTCAGATAGACATTTTCAGCCTTCCTTTAAATAATACTTTTTTTTTTTTTTTTTTTTTTTTTTACATTCATCAATTTTATTTGAAAGGAGAGGGGTTTAAAATGTTCTGTTGTTTCTAAAATATTTTTTATAAGAGCTGTGGCACATATAAAAAGGAAAACTGTTCCGTAAATGCTGTTAGCCATTTATTAGAACTACACATTATTTTTCAGGTGGTGATTTTCAAGAAAACTTGAGGATTTCAGGACAAGGGCTCATTTTCCTAACCATGTTAAATGTGGTGTATATAGAAAAGCATAATTCAGAGACCCACTAACAGCATTTTCAATTGTGATAAAAACTTATTAACATATTTGCCTCTTTAATGATTAACTGTCTTTGAATATTAAAAGATTTTTACAACACCTTATTCACACCAAGAAGACTCTGCAAAAGGCTGAGCTTCTTCGTTATTTTATAAGTGAGGCTTCATTTGATATGCATTCTGATTTTAAAAGAACCATAATATTTTAATCGATCTCTCTGTAAAGATCATGATTATTATAAATGAGATACAGCCGTGCACATCAAGCCTGACTGGTAGATAGCAGGTCATGAGTCAGGAATTATATGAAGAGAGGAAGTAAAAACTAGAAAATTTTCCAACGTGATTGTTTAAAGGAACAATTACATATACTGACACACGAATTCAAGACTTCAGCTGCATATGCAGTTAGCAGCCTTCATTTTATATTAATTTCCTTCCAACTAGCCTGGAAAAAATATCATTTGCAGTAAAAAAAAAAATTAAACCTCTACATTATTAAGAAAAACATGCAATTTCATACTGAACTATTCACATTCATGTAATGGATGACATTAAAAATCTTTGCAGAGAAACATATCTGATGAAAATGTTGATACAAACGTAGGCTGTAAAAACACTGGTTAATGTCATTTGCCAAATGTTATTTTAATGCAGATAATTACTTATGTTAAATAATTTGAAAAACACATAAAGATAGCATCTGATGTGATACAAGCTTATTATTTTAGCGTAATTCCATTATCAGAATTACAAAAATCCTTTTAAACAGATATTTTTCCTATTAAGCCTTTACTCTCCCCAAACCAATACTGTTTTATTTATACGCAAGCACACATACGCACACATACAACTATATCTACACCATTTCAATTGATATTTCCCTCCCTACTTACAGATGCAAAGATATACAGTTATCCTTTGGAAATCAAATATTTTTTTCTAGACAGCATGCTTCTTTAATTAAACTGTATTCTTTACAGTGATCAAATATAATTAGCAGTAACAAGTATTTAATGAAAACAAACTGCTTCCCTTTGAAATCCCTCCAACATGCTGTACTTCAAGTCCATCACTTCCCTGAGATCATTGTATCATAACAACTACAACTAAGTATATGATTAAAAAATTGCCAGTTACTGACTCATTGCACACAAATCAAAATAGGTGAGGCAAACACTGGAGATCCTGATCTGTGTCATGTGCAAATTGCATCCTTTAAGATACTGCTTGCAGTAAACTAGTACGCAGTTGCAGGTTCGATGTGCTATAGATTTGTCTTTTAACTATCCTATTTGATATCATTATGTACTAAGACATTACCCCAGTATCTTTGATTAATACTGAGCGAGATGAGAAGGAAGTGCGGTCGTACTGGACTCATTGACAGCGAGGTGCTATAGCAACTCTCCTGTAATTAATTGTGAGTGAAAGGGGGTTTGGTTTTTGCAGCCTCGTAAAACTTTTCCCACATGGCTGAACCCACGGTCAGGAGACGTTAGGCAACATTAACTGCCTGCACATTTCTGTAAGGCTCTGGAGGAAGCAGCTCAGCACTGGGGCTCCAATTCTGAAAACCTTGGGACACAAGACATCAGCGTCTACCTTTCATCTTAGCTGAGATTTGGAGAGGGTTCAGACCACAGAGGCTCCTTAATTCTCACTAATTCATTTGCTTTCCTGATTCACTTGGCTTGGGATAACCTGCGAATGATAATGAACCTGTAAGGGGAGCGCTTAGTCCCTTGCCTTTGAATGTGCTCGGCATGGATTGAGGGCTTTCTGTGAATCTTGCAAGAGGAAAAGAATCTTATTAGCACTGATTGCCAGTCATGAGGTTGCCTCTAAAAATTGCTCTTGTATTTTTAACTCTTGCTTGCATATAACAACCCCGGCCAAGGAGAGATGTGTTGTTTACACATGGAACTCAGCATTGTTCTCAACATTTACTCATTTCTCTTTGTAATTTGATCTAATCATAACACGTTTGCTTTACGTATGTCATTACTATACCACTATGAACACTTCATCATTTTTCCCATGATTATTCTACAAGTTCATAACTAGCCAAGTCCTCATCTCTTCACCCCCAGCTAAACACCCTCTTTGCATAAATGTGTGCTCTCTAGGATAAAGGGTCTCATTTTCTTTTTTCCTTTTGTTGTTAACCATTTCAGCAGAGAACAGCTAGTACTGCTTTCCCTGTTACCAGCAGATTTCTAGCAGGTTCAAGGTTCTCTTGTGTTGGTTCTTATATGTTTTATAAAGGATATTATGGTATGAATAAGAATTCAAGCCCTGGTGAGAATATATGAAAATAAAACATGGAAAAATTGGGCTTATTGTTGCTTCTCTCTACCAAAGGAAAACTCACGTTAGCACTGTTTTTTTCCATTCATTTATGTGAATTTAAGTAAGTGTAAAGAAGCAGTGGGCTGGAACTCAGAAATCTTTGTTTGATTGACTGAAACGAGACCACCAAATTCCTTCTGGAGGCAGCCTTTGCTAGTGCATATTTTCAGAGCTGAGCATTTAGAATCCAGTTCCTTATGTGTCTTCGTCATTGTCAGACCAGAACTAAAATTCCTTATCAAACACTGGGAGATATCAGCCTTAAAGGCAGGCTCTGTCCTGATCTCCTTCTTCGAGACTGTAGCTGGCTTTTCTACCAAGCCTTCTTAGGAAGAGCATTTACAGTGTTTTCAGATGGACAGTCCGTCTTGTCTGCAAAAACATTCTGCTGTGGTTCTAGCCTTTTAAATATATAGTACATATACAGTTCTATAAAACTAGTGGTCTGGCTTTGGTATTTAGTAACAGGCTAAATTAAAGTCTTTGGTACCAGCCAAAGTGAGCATTATGCAACTTCCATACTGGGACATCTATTCAGTAACCAGAAGTGAATGCTGCAGTGCACTAAGACAGTGAAAAATTATTTTAGGCTATTTTTTTTCCTTGTGTACAGATGAGGGCGGCATGGCATTTGACAAAATAAAAAATTGCTTCTGGCTTCAGTTAATAAAATAATTTCCTAGATTCCCCTTGAAATGAGTTTTATGCCTTTTCTGTCTAATTTGATGTTTCCTCAAAAAAAAACCTCCATGTGACAAAACATTACACCCACTGTTTCTTAAAAGAATTTGCCAAAAAAGAATAATTATGCGAGACTGCTACAACTCAAATTTGAACTGGAACTTATTGTGTAGGAATATGGATTTCTATTACACTGATAGGCTTAATTCCTCTTCAGAGGGCATGAACAAGAGCTGATCAGCAAACAGGATTTCTGTTGCATGGGAATTCTAACACTTTGACATTTGCTTGTCAAATCATTAAATATTTCCATAGGACAGTTACCAAAAAAAATCCCAATTTGCTTTAGAAATGTCACACAAAAATATCTACATTTTGCATTAAAATGTCAAAACAAAACATTGATTCAAGCTGCTATGTTTCAAAATGTCAATTTGGTATATTTTTATCCGTATTTTGGCTGTATTTGATGTGTAAATTCTATTTAGAAATTTTTTGAGAAAATTTCATTGAATTTTACTTCTCCACTGTAAAATAAAGACTCAAAAAAACCCTATGTTTTTCAACAACAGTTTTTTGCTGGAATTGTCTGCACAGCTCTCCTACAGACAATAGTACATGGAAAAATACTTTTTTTTATTAAAACTTCCTAACAGGTAGTTTTTGCCATTTTTAAAAACTCCAAAGAGGGTTTGAAGATACTATTTAACAACAACAACCACAACCTCAAAAACAACAATAGAAAGAAAAAAAAAAAAAAAAGAAAGAAAAACACTCAGTTTACTGAATCTATGGCCAATAGCATGGAAAAGGTCCAGAGAAGGGCAACGAGGCTTGGAAAATCAGCCCTATGAGGAGACACTGAGGGAGCTGGGGCTGTTTAGTCTGGGGAAGAGGCGGAAGAGACTCTCTTCCAGTACCTGAAAGGTGCTTACAGTAAGAGCAGGGTAGGTCTCTTCTCACTGGTGACAGGTGACAAGACGAGGGGAAATGGCCTCAAGTTGCGCCAAGGTAAGTTTAGGTTGGACGTTAGGAAACAGTTCTTTACAGAAAGGGTGGTTAAACATTGGAATAGGCTCCCCAGGGAGGTGGTTGAGTCACTGTCCCTGGATGCATATAAGAGCCATTTGGATGTGGTGCTTGGAGATACGAGTTAGCAGAGGGCTATTAGAGGTAGGATACTATGGTTAGGCTGCAGTTGGACTTGATGATCGTTGAGGTCCCTTCCAACCTGAGTAATTCTATGATTCTATGATTCAAAAATCCTTCACTGTCAGGTGCAAATTCCACCCTCGTTACATTTGTAAATAAACCTCAGTAAAGACAGACACTTCTTGTTCATGGTATTAACAAGATATTTCAATGATTCCTTACTCATCTTAGGAACAGTAGATCACTGAGAGCCCACCTCAAATACAGACAGTCCTAAGGAGAATGTTTTGGAATAGCCAAAAATAAGAATACTCAGTGGAGAAATCAGATTCAAAGTGTATCCATATCCTGAAAACTATGCTGCTTGTTTGACCACAGGCTATCAGAAGCCTCCCTACACTGGGTTTTTCACCTTTTGATTTTTCATCTGATGCCTTGTCCCCTAGTATAATCATAGAATCCTAGTATCATTAAGGTTGGAAAAGACCTCCAAGATTATCTAGTCCAACCATCAGCCCATCACCATTATGCCCACTAGCCATGTCCCGAAGTGCCACATTTACTCTTTTCTTGAAAACCTCCAGGGAAGGGGACTCTACCACCTCCTTGGACATTGTCTTCCAATATCTTGCCACTCTTACTGAAAAATTTTTTTTCCTGATATCCAACCTGAACCTCCCTGGTGTGACTTAAAGCCATTACCTCCCATCTTACCTACATGGCTTATGTATACTGGCTGCATCTGCCACATAGAACTTTGCTAATTGTGGGAATTACAAGGGATGTCATCTCAGTGATATGTTACTGTCAAGTTGTTGTTTTTTGTTTGTTTGTTTTGTTCTGTTTGTTTGTTTGCTGTTTCTTACCTCATTGGATTTTCTTGGATCTTTCTCTGCTGGGACAATTTATATTCCTAATGCCCTAGGCCCAATTTTGAGCCCATGAAAACCTCTGGGAATTGAAAACCAGGAGCTGGCCATCTCATGCTCTATTAATCAACAACTTAGACCACATTTTCCTCTTCACCAGCTTTCACTCATAGCACTTCCAAAATTTCTGCACAATGCTAAGCAGTTTTACAGTAATAAAATACAGCTCTTAACTAATCTATTATCCCTCTATGTCTGAGAATGTGAGCAAAATCGGAATGTAGAACTCAGCCACATTTTCAGCTCAACTTGCAAATTTGCCAGAGAAGAAATTATTTTCTCCTATAACATTCTGGTCAAAAAGCATCAATTGGCAAGTTATGCTCATTTACATATATTTTCTATTAAACTTTTCTATCATAAAAAATTGCCTTTATGATCTAGACACATAATTTATTATGCAATGCACCACCACCATCATCACACTGAATTGCATTTTACGTGTTTATACTAACAGGGAAGGTGATCAGCTTTAGCCTTCTTTTCATTATATGCATCATTCATCCTCCAGCACCAAGATCTCTGGATTCCGTAGCATATCCATCATTATCTAACTGTCAACTATTTTCAGAGGTTCCACTGCTTTAAGCTCATTATTTCTTCAGATTGGTGAATCTACAGAGAATCTTTCCACAACATACAGAATTCAGCATGGTACATATGTACAGATGAATGGTAGAGGTTTGTCCTTCACAGGCTCTTTGTACCTAGTTTTGCCCCAGAACTGCAGCATGTAATGAGCAGCAAATGCATACTCATAGGACTAAATATAATAAAAAGTTAAATGGCATTAAAAATAATAACCAAATAGCTGTACCTTCGTATGGATGAGATGTTGTGAATAATCCTAGCTTACACATTTTTCAGTAGTTTGGGGTTACCATCTCTTTATTCTGCAGGCTGCATAGACAAAGAGCTGCGCTAAGATAAGGAATTTTTTTTCTGTCTCTGTTTACCTTAGTACATTTAATTTAATCAATAGCTGAATTGGGAAGAGGAGGAGAATTGGATGGTTCAAGAGACTGATAATGGGATATCGAACTTTTCATCTCTATATCATTGATTCAACATTGGAATTGACACACTGGATCAGAGCAGTGGTCCATCTTCTCAGATATCTCTCTGACAGTGACCTGTACTAGATGTGCTTCGGGAAGAGGCATCAAAAACCCTGTAGTAAGCATTTATGAAATAACCTGTCCATAGGAAAGGTTTTTTCCTAAATCTCTTATTTACAGCTTGCCTGATGTTCACACCTGGGGCAATCTATAACTTTACAAAAATCTTATAAATTCTACATTTTGTGACAGATGATGCATTTACCTACGTACACATCTGTCTGCCTCTGCATGTAGTTGAAGTCTTGGCCACCAAGTTGCAATGAGTTCCAGAGGAGAATTATGAATGGCAAAAATGTCTAATTTCTTCGCAATCATTCTTAGCTTGTCACCTTTCTAAATAAATAACGTCTTCTGCAGTGCTTAACTTCTCTTTACTAACCATTATTACTAGTCATTTTCTGACTCAACAAAATAATTTAAAACTTTCAATCTGCCTTGAAATGAAGGGTTTTGATGTTTCTAATTATTTCCATTTCATCTCTGTGCTTCATCTGTTTCTGCTGCATTCTCTTTGGGACAGGATAACTAGAACTGAATGTAGTACACTACTAGGTCAGGGCATATCGCTGATGTTCTTAATGACATTCTAAGATTTTTGCTATTGTTTCTCTCCCATTCCTTTTGCATCCTAAGCGTGCTTTCTTTTAACTCCATACTTACTAGAGTGTTTCACAGAACCATCTAGTATACGGCACTTGTCTTATCTTGAGTGACAACAGCAATGTATTTGGGTAGCACAAATTATTCCCTATGTTAGATTTGTCAAAACTAAACTGTTATCCTGACTATTCAACAGAATGTGATAAATTTACATGAAGTTTCTATACTGCTTTTTTTGCTAGTGAATTTTCTGAAATATTTGAGTTTCCTTCACTGTTGTTTTTCTTACAAATATAATATACATTTTGCATAACTAAAATATAGGAAAAAAGAAACCAATATCAAACCTTGCTATGAAATATGAACATCCACCCACATGTATATACACATAATAACTTTCTGTAGGTTCACAATGTCTTTTCATAGTTTTCCAGTTTTAAACAGCTTCTAATCCCTTCTTGTGTTCTCCACCTGTGTCTATTTCATGGCAGCATTTTCCAAATATACATACATATATATATATATATATATGTTTCAGAAGTTCAGTTAAAACACACTGTTTGGTTAACATAACACATTCTGAGCTTTCTTTATGTCACTATGTTACTTTCAGTCACACTGTTAATGTCACTATTATATAACACTAAAATCACTGTGTTATCATTCCAGTGCTAATTTTAATTTAGCCATAATTAGTTGGCATTTCCAGGGACTTTCCTAAAGCCTTAAAAATCAGCCTCAGCCCTGCTACTTGATTGACAATGGCTGCCTTTACTGGAACATTACGTATATCCAGGAGCCACTTTTTTCTTAAATACTTTTCCCAGTTTTAGATGTTCTGTCCCTCAGAAGAAAAAAAAAAGAAAAAAGAAAAGAAAAGAACAGAACAGATAAGGAAAGAAAAGAAGACAAAGCCATTCGTCTTTGCTAGCATAAGTGAAATAGCTAATGTTCTCAACTCCAGTCTTAATTCAAAATACAAACTAAAAACTGAACTGGTGACCTTGTAAGTAGCCCTAGAACAGACGTTACATACATGCAGTAAGAACAAAATGACTAACTCTTTCACCAGGTGAAGGTTGTTGTCTTTTGATACTAGAATTAAGTAGCTTTAGTATCATGCTAAGCAAAACCTTTCAGCTTTTTTCTTCTGAGTTCATGCCTAAATGAGTGAGAAGTGCTGAGTCCATCAGGATTTTAAATATTCTTAACAAGAAGTACAATGGTGTGACACTAAGTATACAAGCTAGGCTGCAGGTGATGGGTTTTCAATGCCATTCTAAGACCAGATAAAAATTATTTTTGTTTGTTTCTTTTGCAAAACAAAGCTCTCTAATCCAGCACCTACCAGGAATGTTCAGCTCTGGCTACGTGAACCTGAAGACCACCTAGAAACAGCAGCTTCAGATATGCACAAGTCTCCATCTTCATTCTCTTCTGCAGATTTAGCTGAACTGAAGTGTTCAGAGTGAAACTGCCAGCTGGAAGAAAAAGTCAGCTTAGTTACACTCAAGATTTGCATCACTTCAAAGACACTGAGGATCAAGGAGGCCCACACCCTGTGCCCAGCTGAGAGAGATGAAGAAACTAACAGCATGGGATGCCTCTCAAGAGCACATCCCCCTCTCCCTGCACCCACCCAGCATTCCCATTGCACATGGGCACCAGGCACAGCTTTGGGCACAAGAAATTCTGCTTTACTTCTCTGCCCACATCCCTCATAGGCATGTTCAGATAAGCTGAAGATCTACCCCATAGCAAGGGAAACGTACATTATTCCCAATGTTACTTGTGCCATCAGTGTTTTCAGGTTAATTTGTAAAAAAAATATGACCTGAAAGCCTAAGACTGAGTTTCAAATGAGACAGTTAATTCAAGGTTTGGTTTAATAAACCTAATTTATTATGTGAGATAACAGAGTTCTGCAATCGACTGCACAGCTTCATGGCTGAAGTTAGTAATTCCTGTGAATAATGCTGCTAAAAGTATTATGCAGTCAGTCTGCATCAGTCAGATGTGGTGCCTCGACAGCAGCTATCTGCTGTTATTGCTAAAATGCGGAAAAAACAAGAGGATGAATCATCTCAGCTGTAAATAACTGAGTTGCAGGGGCACAGCTGGAGCATCACAGCTCCCTACGCTTGCACAGCCTTTCCTATAGCTGCAGCAGCGTGCCGCTATTGAGGGCTAAAGATGAAGAAGTTTTGTAACTTGCTGCTGTCATGCTTGCAAAAAAGCATACTCTTATCTTTAGGATTTCTGTGTCTATGTTTAAAGCATAATTGTAGCACTTCCGGATGCCATCCTCAGTAGATGAAAGCGTACAATGTTGTAACAGTATAAAGCACTGCAATTAAACTGAATATGCTGGCAATGCCAGAACCAAGGCCAGGTAAATGAGTTTACCCAGAGAGAACTTCTGGAAGTGCAGGAAAATGCTTAATTCCAATAGAATAAATAGAAGACTGAAAGGAGGAAAAAGAAAAAAGAAAAAAAGAGTTATTTGAGTGAATAGCAGTGGAGTTTTCTCATGTAGAAGGGCATAAAACGACACCGTAATTTTTCTCCTTCAGATGAGAAGTTGCAAAGCTGGCCAAGCACAATTCTGAATGATTTACCTACAGTGCATAAGGTATAAGATACTGCTTTTTAGTCAGATGTACCAGTAATCCTTTCTTCTATAGTAGTTTCCTGTCTCCTGTTTTACATCTCACACTACCGTGATTATACAGATTATAATCCATTTAGAAGTGTATTTAAAAAGCAGCATCAAAAACATTTTGAAATATAATCTGGCATTGCAGTCAAGCTAACAGTCAGAAGGTGGGACACGTGCAACAAGTTTGTAGGAAGATGCATGTGAGCTTTGCTCTCATTTCTACTTCAGCCAACATTGCTAGCCACAGGTATAAAAATCTGGGAGGGTGAAAGTAGTTAGAATCTGAAATTAAAAATTCCCCAAGAGAATGCATGATATCTGCATCTTCAGTTGCATCTTCATTACAATCGTAGGCAAGTACACGCCTGTCAGACTCACAGCGAGGGCTGTCTGTAGCGTGCGTTACCTGGAGGAAGGCATCCATGCAGCGCAGGGCGTTTGATGAGAAACTCAGCAGCACGCAGGACCTGCTGCTCAGAGCCTGCTGGTACGCCCGCCCCACAGCACCACCAAGCAGATGGGGACAGCAGCCAGGGCAGCGATGCTGTGGTGAAGGTGGCTTCTTTGTAACACTTCCACTTCAAGCAACTTCTTGTCAGCAGTCAAAGTTTCAGGTTCATGGAGTAGTGGCCTCCTGAAAATTGCTGCAGGACTGACATAGCTGTTAGTTTATCTGGCCAGCTTTAATAAATGCATGTGATACTATAAGGCTTGCTAAGGGACACTGGCTCTCTGTGCACAGCACAATGGTTGGGTTAGTGGATTTTCATACTGATTTTTCATTGCTTCAGTGAGATAAAATGAATCTGGAAAAATCTAGGAGACATAACCACCTTTTTTTTTTTTTTTCCTGAGTTTGCTAATATCGTGATGTGCTACTGTACTTCATAACAAACACTTGCTAATATTCAAACTACAGAAAAAATCATATTACTTTCATTCATAGTTGGATATGAAAAAATGAATTGGACTTTCCCCAGCCTGAGCTGCACAGAAGAAAAAGACGTTTCAGTACATTCTTTGACAGTAAACCTTCGTCTTACTCTACCAGGTGGGAAAGTATTTTTGTTTTTTTCATGTTTTTAATCATACTGCAGACCTCTCAGCTGACAGCCACTCCTTTATTCATGAGCCTTTGTATGGCTTAAGGATGATACAACCTCTTAATAACCTTAATCAGGTTATTTTTTATTGTGTTTTAATTCATTATAATCCCAGTAAGTCCGTGGAAACCTGTGGAATTAAAATTTGTTTCTTTAATGGCTTATCTTTAAAACATTAGCTACAAACGGCATTAAATTATTATTTGTCAAGAAAGAAACACATACACTGGTAAGAAAAAACTTTACAATGATAGATCCAGAAGTTTTATTTAAGGGGAACAAAACAAAATCCATAAGGGGTTGACCTTTCTCCTTAGTTTGAACTCACAAGGTAATGCTAATTTGTCACTAACTCTTCAAGTTACTACTTTATAGCTACTCCAACAACATCTTTTGGCAACATCTAAGATGTCCTGCTGCGTACAATTAACCAGCATGCTGCTTGGCAAGTTAGTTGTAATACAGCTCCCAATATGTACATCACAGTATTGGTGTGATGAGGAAAGGACATGTGATCCGTGACAGCCAGCACAGCTTCACCAGAGGAAGGTCATGCTTGACCAATCTGGTGGCCTTTTATGATGGAGTGACAGCACCGGAGGACAAGGGAAAGGTGACCGATGTCATTTACCTGGACTTGAGCAAGGCCTTTGAGCAAGGTCCCCCACCACATCCTTATCTCCAAACTGGAGGGATGTGGATTTGATGGGTGGACCACTCAATGGATAAGAAACTGGTTGAAAGGCCGCAGACAGAGGGTGGTCATCAATGGCTTTATGTCCAGGTGGAGGCCAGTAACAAGCGGTGTCCCCCAGGGGTCTGTCTTGGGACCGGTGCTCTTTAACATCTTTATCAATGACATCGATGATGAAATCAAGTGCACCCTCAGCAAGTTTGCTGACGACACCAAGCTGAGTGGTGCGGTCGACACGGTTGAAGGAAGGGATGCCATTCAGAGGGACCTCGAGAGGCTAGAAAGGTGGGCCCAGGTGAACCTGATGAGGTTCAACACAGCAAAGTGCAGAGTTTTGCGCTTGGGCTGGAGGCATCCATGCAGACTGGAAGGAGCGGTCCTTGAGAGCAGCCCTGTGGAGAAGGACCTGGGGGTCTTGATGGATGAAAAACCTAATATGAGCCAGCAGTGTGTCCTTGCGGCTTGGAAGGCAAATGGTATCCTGGGCTGCATCAAAAGAAGGGTGGCCAGCAGGGACAGAGAGGTGATTGTTCCCCTCTGCTCTTGTGAGGCCCCATCTGGAGTACTGGTGTCCAAGCGTGGAGCCCCCAGTACAAGAAAGACAGGGAGCTGTTGGAGAGGGTCCAGAGGAGGGCCATGTAGATGATCAGGGGACTGGAGCACCTCCCCTATGAGGACAGCCTGAGGGAGCTGGTCTTGTTCAGCCTGGAGAAAAGAATACTGTGGGGTGACCTCATTGCAGCATTTCAATACCTAAAGGGAGCCTACAGAGGGGAGGGGAATCAACTCTTTGAAAGGGTAACAGCAGGATGAAGGGAAATGGTTTTAAGTTGAGGGAGGGGAGATTTAGGTTGGACGTCAGGGGGAAATTCTTTACAGAGAGAGTGGTGAGGTACTGGAACAGGCTGCCCAGAGAGGTTGTGGATGCCCCGTCCCTGGAGGTGTTCAAGGCCAGATTGGATGGGGCTGTGGGCAGCCTGGTCTAGCATTAAATGAGGACGTTGGTTCCCTGCATGTGGCAGGGGGGTTGGAGTTTCATGATCCTTGAGGTCCCTTCCAACCCTGTACATTCTGTGATTCTGTGATTCTGTGTTGGGTATTTGACTGCTGGTCAGTGAGACTGCAATGTAAGCACAGTGGTCAGTTGTCCGCTATAGTTTGGGTCAAATGTAAAAGTCCAAAAAAACCAAAACATACCAAACAAAAAAACCCACACCACAACCACCAAAAAAAAAAAAAAAACCCACCACCAACAACAAAACAAAACCAAATTATGAAAGAATCTCTAAAAAAAAAAAAATCCCCAAATTAAGATTTCTTCTTTTTTTAAATCTTAAATATCTAAAGATCAAGCATTAGTGTAAGTTGAGTTTCACTTGGTTGAAGAAAAAAATAAATAAATGGTAAAACATATGTGTACTATATTTGTTTCTTGAAGGGAAGAAGGTATGCTCAAAGCACTGTTGTACTGTCATCATCAAACAATGGGAATCTTTGTTTCCAAGCACAACTTCTGGTACAAAGATGAGGCAAGTTGATATTTATAACTAAAATAGCATATATGTAGCCAGTTACTGAGCTCCTTGCTGGCACCTCACACCAATCATGTCAGAATCCAAGACCCAGAATATAAAAGGGACTTTGAGGAACAGATTATGTGTTTATGTGTGATAATGTGTTGCTGGTTTTTCTCACTTCTTGAAGTTTGGCTCATCAGGTAGCATTACGCTGATAGATTCAGGGATATATTTATGATCGTCCACATACAAGAACATCTGTCACCTATACTGAATGTAATACTGTGCTAGTTCTGGATTTGTTTTATTGTATAATTAGCCACTCTTTGTAGAGTATGTTTCTTTGCGATGTAACGAACTACTATTCTACAAATTCAAACTAGCAGTTCTGTTTGTGTGTTGGCACTGGAGCCACACAAGCGCTCTAAGAACACTGAGAGGACAAGACTTAAAGAAATTCACTGCACTGACTTTTTACATTCCTGATAGCACTTACCAATCCCATGTGATTCAGACATAGTTCATACTTTCAACAGCTCTCCCAATTAAGCCCAAAATTCAGAAAGCACCACTTCAAGAGACAAAGGATCAAGACAAGCAAGAGGAAAGTGAAAGAAAGAAGAAAGGAGTAGAAGAAAGGCAAGAAGATTTTATAGCTAGATTCTACACACTTGGAGAAAAAAAATGTACACTTAATGCTCTGCTTCTGCCACTTTCCTCTGAAGTATTGACTACTGTCAGAGACAGGAAATTGAGCCAGATGAGGCTTAATCTAATATGGTTACTTCTGTAATCCTATTTCCATGGAGATCTGTTATTTCACTGAAGGCAGCAGAACTAACAGATTCTGTTATTTGATAATTGTGGATCTGTTTTTAAGGATCTAACTGCAATAAATTGTCTACTTGCCCTTCCTCAGATAACAGGCCAAATTCTGCCCACGGGTCTTTGCAGTCAATGTGAGACATAGATACGCTGTTAGGACAGACCTGCACACTGGTCTACAAGTCATTCCCTACAAGCCATTCCCTACAAGTCAGCCTGTGCTGTCCATTTCTGTTTTTCCTGTAGGAAAGGAATCTTAATTTATAAGCTCACGCCAGTCTGTGTTTGAAACAATGTATTCTTAAACCAGTAATTCTAGTGTTTGTTTTCTGAATTTAAACTATTTCCAAAGAGGTGATATAGACCAACTGAAAGTATAGAGTTAAAAAAAAGGGGAAAAAAGAAGAGAGAGAGAAAAGAAAAAGGAGAAAGAAAAAAAAGGAGGAAAAAAAAAGAAAAAAGAAAACAAAAAGAGGAAAAGAAAGAGAAGAGTAAAAGAGAGGAGAGGAGAAAAAAGGAAAAGGAAAAAAATGGAAAAAAAAGAGAAAAAAAGGGAAAAAAGAAAGAAAAACAGAAAAGGTATGTTGTGGGCGTTTACTTGTAAAGCAGTAGAAAACAAAGCTGTAAACAATAAAATGCAAGTTTATATGATCAGTTTCCCTGTAACCTGTAGTCCTCAGGTTTCCAAACACAGGCTTTTGCTGTTTCTGCCTGGTTGCAAACACTTCAGCAGCCACCCCTGACAAAGCACATCACAGCCATGTGGGAGCGTGGTAAAGATCCACAGGCAGGTGCACAGCACAGCTGCTCCAGAGGAGACAGAGTGCCTGCATCCCTCTGCTTTGGGTTTCAGCTCTGCAGATATAACTGTCATTTGCTCATGTGCTCTTACCAGTTATGGAGCAGTAAAAAAAAAAAAACAATGAATATGGTTAAACATGTATTATTAACTTGTTGTTAAGCAATAACAGCTAATGGGAAGACATTTCCTAGCAGTTAATGATTGACCAGAGGAGATGACTGGGGACCTTCAAACAGTCAGCCATTAAATGTGGAGCAATACCCTTGCTTTTACCCACTGTAGCTACTTGCATTCCCCCCCCCCCCCCCCCCCGCTGTTTACAGCTTCAGATTTCTGCACTCCATAAATATGAATTTCAATTTCTTTACTTAGTTATGTACTTATTCCCAGCCCTTAGTAGCTGGCACATAAAATCTTCATTCACAATAATCTAAGAGATATCCAATAAATTATGCTTGGATTGCTGATTAAATTAAGATTATTATGAAATGTTAAAATGAAGATTTTATCCACATTTTAGTGGTCACAGATGAAAAAACTACAAATATCAGTGTAATCCACTTATTAGTTCATGGAAAAGTCCTATAGGGAGTGTCACAATTCCCTATGCTATCCCTGAGTGCATTTTGCATTACAACCTCTGATTTAGCTGAAAGATGTAAAAAAAAAATAAAAAATAAAAAAAAAAATCACACATGGCCAGATCCCTCCTGGCTACACATCTGAGAAGGCTCAGGAGCATAAGGTCGACACACAGCAATTCACGCTCACAAAATGAGCCCAGAATTACCTGTTTCAGATGTTAGTATGCAAAAATTTTCCAGGTCTGAAGCTTTTGACCAAATCATACCACTTGGGTGATCTGTTTTCCCTCTCAGTCCTTCCTCCTCCCTCTTCTCCTCCCATTACCTGCCAGGCACACAAAAACTGTGGAAGCTAATAGGCAGCAAACTACAAACAGACAGCAAACTAATTCATGGAAGCATGTTTTAAGTAAAGTAGTTATTTATCTTATTCAAGGAGTCTCATAATAGATCCAAACTTTTCCTGTCAGAACAAAAATTTTTGTAATAAAAAAGGAAAAGAGGAAGTAAAGTTATTGAAATCTCAGAACAAAATGTTTAGTCCCTTCCAGATGGGAGCAATTTGTAGAGCATAAAGAGCCTAAGACCAGGGAGGAGGATGGGATTATTTTAGCACATTTTAGAATTCTTACAGAGCAAGTTGACTCAGATTTTGCCCAAAGCTATATAATGTTATTGGGATACTTATTGACTAAGATTTATTTAAAAGTAGATTTCTCTGATCATAATCACACGAAGGAACTCTTTTGGGTAACTGTACATGCAACTTGGGCAACCTGATGGTGCAGCTCTCACTCACAGGGATAGCCAGCACTCTCCTGCTTGTGAGCCTCTGCAGTCAAACGCCTGCCACATTCGTGACTTCACTTTTGCCTGCTTTTGTTTCGAGACTGAATATCTCTGTTTCAGTCATGTCTTTAAAGAGCACAGAAAGAGTCAGGCCTTCCTTGTGGTAGGTGCTTTTCAGAGAGATTGCTCCCTGCTGCCTCAGTGAAAAGAGTTTACGTGTGGGATGAGTGGGTCCACCTCCTACTCACGGCCTCTGTCCTTCCGCTGGCCTCGAGCTCTGCCGCTCCTTCTTTCCTATTCTGTTCTTGACCTCTTCTCACAATTGCCCATCTCCCTCTGTGGATGGTCTCTCTGCTGTTCTCTCTTTCACCTAATATGGGTTTTGATTTGCCATGGGGGAAAAAAAAGAAGACCCAAAGAAATAACGTTGGCTTTTAGCTCTACATTTATGCTTCCTGAACAGAAACTCTGTCTGCATGAAAATCAAATAAGGAAGAGAATAAAACATGGTGATTTTGAGACCAGATTTTCCCTGATTCCCAGAGAAGCCCAGAAGTCAGAAAGTCACTGTCAGCTCCCTGTTTCTGTGTTTCAGCCTTATTTTCAGCACAGGTTAGAGCTTTATGCCACCACTCTTGGCTCTTATTCTGTCTTTCCTGGAGTGGGAAGCATGTGGGAATGCATGACAGAGCTTAAGCTCCTGCAATCCTGAGGTGGTGAATACCATTACAAATTAGAGCAGCCCTGAAAGTGCTCCAGCTTCTGCCTAAGGACAGCCCCAAACCTCCTTACAATCTGCACAGGCTGATCTCAGCAAGGTTCTGCAAGACCCCAGGTTTTCTCTCGGGAGGCTCACAGGGTGTTATAAGAGGGCAGAGCTCGGCTCGGCGCGGCTAAGTAGTGTCAAAGGGAGACCATCCGATGATAAACACAACGTGAGCTGAAGTCAGAGGCAGCAGCAGACTCTGTCTCTCAAACCACGACAGTGTTCCTGTTTGGCTACAACTACATGATCTCATTTACAGAACTGCAAACTAACAATACAGTATGAAAATGCAAAGCACTGTGCTAACCGGGAGTTTGGCAGTGTCCTCTTTTGGTACATTTGTCTCATAATTATGGAATAGTTTTTTTGTCTGTGAATAATAAACACTTTGAGCTCGAATTAATTCAAATATTTATTTCTCCCCTATCTCACTTGGTAAAATAATAGAGATATTCTAGGCTATCTCCTATTGCCCATTAATGTTGTGTATATAAATAAGCCAGGTTATCTTTTCCTTGTGAGAAATGTTTTATCTAGCAGTCTCTTGTCTAGTGGTTCAGTACTCCACCACTCTAAATTAGGATACTTTATCTTAAGGCTTCATAATCTTACGAGACTATAATTGGAAAGTTTATAAAAAAAAAATCCTGCTTTGTAAGCTTGGCAGCTGAGATAGAAAGAGGGAATGAGAAGGGCTACAGCAGAATTACACCATCACTGCTAGCCTGACTCCGCTTGACAGAGCCGTTTAATATTTTGACAAGACAAAATATAAAGCAGCATTTTATTCTGTAGAGACTTCACTAGACACAAGCATGGAAGTGCTTGTGATCAATAAAGTTTGCGGTGGAGAGTGATTTATTTACAGCAGGGTATTATGTAGAGAAAGAGCTGTGATATTTCCACAGGCTTTGACGGCATAATGGGCCCCTCTCAATCCTTACATGGAAGGGTTAGATTGTCATGGTTGCTCAGGCAGTATTCAAAACGTTATCTGATCAGCCTTAAAGACTTCAGAACGAGACAGATGATTAGTTACCCTAAACGATCCTCATCATGCAGAAATTGATGATTTAATATAGTCAATGACAGACGATTCCATTTGTACTAGATAAAGTGTCTGCGGTTTGTATCAATCATAATAGAGTTATTATTGAGCATAAAAGAAAAGCATGTTTAATATCATTAATTCCAGATATGTCGCTTTCCACATCTGGCATTCATCCATAGAGCAGAACCACTCCAGGCTATCATTCCTGCCTGTGTGCTGGTGACTCCAGTGTTTTTTGTAATTTCAAAATGTTTTTCAGCACCTCCAGCTAGGTGCAATAACAGTTTACAGATTACCTATGTCATCACATTTTGACAAACTTCTCAATCTGATGTGACCTTCATCTTTAGCCATCTGCTTGCCTTTGTTTCTGCCTTTTTTTTTTTTTTTTTTTTTTTTATAAACCTCTGTAGCTTAAAGCTGTAGTGGTTTGTTCCATATTCCTCTAGGTCAACATTTCACCTGTGTAAATCCAGAAACACAGACTGAAATGTACAGACGGTAACCTGGGTTCAAGTCTCAAGGTAGCTGATTGTGGTAAAATATCCTACGTGTGTGCTGTCATCACTTACAGCAAATGATTTTTAACAGTAAGGGTTATAAAAATTCTCCCCCACCCAAACAAACAAACAAATAAATAAATAAATATTTGGAAAATATCCTTTGCAAAAACGTCCCACCTGCAGGGTCTGTTTTTATACATTCCTAATAAATGTAGGGCAGAATCTGGGTGTTTCTATAACCAAATCATAAATACCTTTAAGTGAATGAGAAGAACCCATGCAGCTTAAACCCCTACATGTGCAATTTGTTAATTTGGTGTGGAGCACAGGCCCTCATCAGAGAATCCAAACACATGTGCTACTGCTCTCTGAATTCCTGGAAAAGCACTGCATCTATTTGCAGATTTTTTTGTCCCTGTTTTCCTGAATCCCAAGTAAAACTTCAAATGAGGAAAAAGGTGCCTATGGGATTTTGTTTCTCTCCTTATTCTGATGCATGATTGTATGGTTTTAAGAGATAAATGCTCAAAACCAGAAAATAAAAGGATTATGAGCGAGCTTGTTTTGAAACACAGAGCCCAAGATTTCTTGCTATATTGTTCAAATCAGAATATTGGCGAGCCACTCTTTTACATGTGGTTATAGGAGCCTGCTCTCTTTTTTTCCCTGCTTACATGAGTGTTTTATACCAGTGGGGAGAGCAATCCAAATGAGTTGGCTGCCTGCCAGTTCAAACAGCAGGAAGTTTACTGATGCTGGAAGCTTTATTTATTTTGTGTTTTATTTTGGAAGGAGGAGTAAAGAAGGCTAATAACATTTCAGGGGCAAAGAGTGAGTTGTTGTCCTGCACTTCAGGCTCTGCTAACAACCAAGCATTGCAACATCTCCTATACTGCAAGTTCAATTTAAAGATCAAATCCGCCATTACCTCCTCCTCTCCTACTGTCACTCCTCCTCCAACGAACAGACAAGAAAACTAAATCATCTGAGTAACTACTACTATATAAACATGTATTGCAATCAGGGGAGGGAAAGAAGCAGTAACTACTTTGTAGACCCCACTTAATTCAGTGCAAAATAATAGGTTCTCTCCATACCTTTTTTCCATATATTATTTGGAAAACTTAAATAAATAGATAAACAGAAATTACACCAGATTTGAAAAGATCTTTGTCATTTATAGGAAAAACGTATAGGAAATCTTGTGAAATTTTAAAACCAGCTAAATATCAGATGTGTACAGATGCAGTTTAGGCTTTACAGAAGGGGTAACACAAACCCCACAAAACCTTTCCCTAAGAGCATCCAAGTGCCATAAGCTGCCCTGAGGGACTAAGTAGGAAGATCCTTACAATCTGTTATTGGCAGAGGACATGCTCCACCAGCCTTATCATCAGCAACAGCAAATCTCAGAGACCTCAGATAAAGACCTCCAGCCACAGGTGAGGAGGTTGCTTGAATGACCAAAGCAGTTCTACATATGAAACCACCACAAGCATCTGGTCTTAAGGCAATTCACGCTCTTGGCTCCAATTTCTACTTATACATGAAATGCTCTCAGTTTTGTTGGACACTTAAAAAAAATAATAATAAAAATAAAAGGAGATATCAAGGAGGATACAAGGAGCAAACATTACCTTATTTTGGTCACTACTTCTCACATTAAAAACATTTTAATTGTTGAGGAAAAAAAAGGTAAAAACATAAGTATTCAATACGGGAAGCTATAAATATGAAATACTGATGCTGAATATAGCATATGGCTTAAAGCAGTAGTCATCAGTCGTCACAGTAACTCAGGTTCACATGACAGCTGAATCTGTCTGAACAGAGTAACAGGTGCCTGATTCCTCGGTAGCATTAAACCCTTAATATGGTTATTTTGTTCTGTATGTATTGTATGTATACCCATATATGCATTTGTGTGCATGCACATGTGTAAGGGTAAATGGGAAGAAGTCCTGCCAGTGAGTTAAAAAATAATGGAAAATATGTTTTTCATTCTTCAGGCTAGTCTTGACAGAAAATAAGAAACTATTTTCCTCTAACTGTGCCCACTGGAAATTACCACCAAGCCACAGGACACTTACCTTTGGTCTTCTCATCTCTAGCATGAGGCATGGAAGAAAATATCTGGTTTCACAGGCATCAGACAACATCAGAGTGCTTGCATCATACTCTCTCTAAGTCATCCCATGACAGATTTATCTAGCATCTTTTAAAAGAAAGAAAAGAAAAATCCCAAAACCTGAAAGGAAAAGAGTATTCAAATCATTCTTTTGCATATTAAACATTTGGTTAAAGTAACTGGCTACTAGTAAAAGAAAAGATAAGCTCTGAAGGAAGATCTAGGAAGAGGTGCAAAAATGGGATACATTGAATTACAGCAGAGAATATATGGGTAGAGAGATTTAAAGAGTGAATTATTGTCTGAATAAGATTTCCAGTGTTGGAAATTAAAAGGTTCAGAGAAAGCTCTTGAAATCAAAAATATGAGAGGGTACTGACAGTACCATATAAAATGCAGAAGGTGAAATTGTCTGTATTGTTAGAAGATAAAAAGAAGAGTAATGACTTCTTTAAGTGAAAGGTAGATAAGGAGCTATAATATAAGCTGAAGTGCTGGTCAAGAAGAGATACAGCCAGTGGTCACTCTGTCCTTCGGTGTGTATATCTGGTACTCTCCACCCAAGCTGGACATGTCTTGGCCAAGGGAAGGCAGGTCTTGATCCATGGGAAAGGCATAGAGATCCAGTCTTCTTCACCATCAATTCCCATTCAGACCATAGTAGCAGCAGTATGGACACGACATGCAGCTGTTTGCAGTAACAGCCAGTCCCTCCGGACCCCAGTGCTCAGCAGCAACCTTATATTCCCCTGACCCACAAAAAAACCTAAAAGTAATCAGAAACTTAAAATAAGGGAGAATAATAACAATGGAAATTATTATGTAATAGTGACAGGGGCTGAGGACAATATGAGAAAGTGTGAAGAAGGCATGTGGAAGCTTTATCTTTGGATTGGTACCAGCAGAACATCTCCAGCAGGCATGCAGGTGAGCTGTGCAGCCCTATGTCACGGTGAAGCTAGATTCCTCAGGCTGTCAGAGCCCAGCCTTGCTGTCTACACAATTTTGCAAAAAAATCTGTTTTCTGGCTAATTTTGGAAGCCAACTGTGATTTACATCTCCCTGTCCAGCAGCAGGATTTTCTCATGAGAATCAGTCTCCTTTCAAGTTCAGGACTGCCTCTAAAATATCAAGATGTTTGGTTAAAGTGACATTTCAGCCATTTCCCTTCAGTAAAAGTGACACCGAATACAATAGCAAAAGAACTGAGAGAGGGCCATATGTAGACTGGCAAGAAAATCAGACTCAAGAGCCAGTGCTGTGTGGAACCACTTAAAGTCAAGACATATTATTTTATTATTTCTCGCCTTTCAAGCAAATACGTATCTTTTGTGTCCACTCTTTAGGGTCACATGGAAGAGTGAAACCTTGGAGACCGGAAGGAAAGAGAAAATAACAGACCTTGTCATAGTGGCTGCAATCCTGAGCAGTTTCTCCTTTTTTTTTTCTCCCAATATTATGAATTAGCTTCTTGTGCAAGAATTCAGCTTTAAAAAAGCATAGTGAATTCCTTTTCTAATTTATCAGAGTCAGCTTTGCTTCTAATCACTGTTAATCACTTGCATTTGTGTTTTTTACAAAACTGGAACAAATATTTGTAAATGTGTTGTGGGGCACAGAGTTGTACATCTTGCATACTTACACATATATGTTTTAATATATACACAGTTGCATCCATAGTATATTCATCAATAAGAAACTGCACTCAAGTTCAATTCAACATTGTGGTCAACACCACCCAGCAATTTAATTTTATTTTTTTTTCAGTACAGGTCATGCATTCAGTCATGCATTCAGTTCTACCAAAATGATACAGTTGATCTGATTGCTAGTAACAAAAGTAATTAACTTCAGTTCAGGTTTGCTATAATTGCATTGCTACTAACTTCACAGACTCCAGAAAAAAATATAGGAGTATGGTTGAGGGGAGATCACTGCACTGCAGCTCCAGTAAACACCAGCTCATGTCTTTGGGGCATCCCCAGGGCTTTTGTACTGGCATATTATCACTCCATCTTATAAACAGTCTGCATTTGCACCCCTGCAGTTTAATGCTATTTTTCCTTTTCTTACTTTGCTGTTTGACTGCTGCTCCACCCACAGCATGACACAAGGCGAAGGGCCTCTTTCCCCATCACATGGGTTTGCACAGCTTCCCCAGGCCCTCAGCTTTCCTCCTTCAGACCTCCCCTAAGCATTTCCTTGTCTGCAACCTGTACCTTTTCCACTGTCAGATATCCCACTCTGCTCTTCCAATCTGCACATTTCTGATAGCTTTTTTGCTTTTAAGTGATAAAACCATAGGCTCCTCTACCTCTTGTTCTCTCTCGCTTGCTGCTCAGTAATGAATAAGTGGGCTCAGAAGGACCATCGTAGGGAACAAACCTACACTGAACAGGGAAGAAATGGAAAGAAATTAAGGTTTAAGAGGACCTGGATGATACTATTGGTGATAGCACACATTCACTTGGCTGGCTCAAGCTTTCCAGATACGTCTGGAAGCGTGGATTTGCACTGGAATGAATCTCAGGCTTTCTTGGTCTGATGTTCTCAACATGTGGAAAATCACCTGTACTTAAAACAACTTGCAGAGAAATCTGCTCATATCAAGAAAAGGTAAACAAAGATGATTGATTCAGAGTCAGAGCACTCAGGTGGGAGACACTCCTACTGGCCAATTATCTCTCTGAGGATGTAGATATACAATCCCTGGCTTGTTCCAGCCTGCTGGGTCTCACACACAAGGATTAGTGAAAGCAAATCCTGTTAACAGCGCTCATACGCCTGGCCTGCATAGTTCTGGGTTCCAGCACACACCAGTATTCCAGTGAGCTGGACAACAGCTTGATATCATAGCTTTGAAGGGATTTTCACCAGCATGCTGTCCTAAAATCACAACGGAGAACTCAGACCTCATCTTCTAGGATACCCTTAAGCCAGCGTGATATGCATGTTCTTTATCAGATGGACCAAGAAGCTCAATTAAAAAATATAGAAGAGTCCAATTCACAGTGTTAGTTATCCTTTCCCTTCACATGATAAGATCTTTTTCACATAAAAAAAAAAAAAAAGTATGCACTGCAGTATGTATTAAAGTCAAGGTTGTGAAAAATCAAAACACCTTTGATCAAACTTGTTGGAAATTAAAGAATATGAACCTTAACAACCCATATTATATAAACAGATAATAAAATACAGATGAACTGGTACCCCACTTTGCATCATGCACATGCACATCTACAGTGCAGTAATATACATTACTGAATAATAAATCACACTTTGATCCAAGTAACCCAAAGCATTTTACAAACACTAATTAAAACTTGATATTTCTCTCTCAGGTACTTAAATAGCAATGTACATAATTTGTAGGTGGAAAAAGCAAGCCAAAGGAAAGGTAAATTGACTCAGGATCAGAGGAGAAATCTGAAAAACCAGTAAAATTATATGACAGCCTGTGTGCCACTTTGTGCAAACTAAGGGAATGTGTCCTTCCTGAATCTAAAGAACCTGAACATTAACATAAGTCTGAAAAGATTTTCCAGAAAATTACTAGTCAGAGTTCATTTAATTAATATAAATTCTAAGCATTTGTTTTTAAAGTCTTACATAGGCTTTATTGCTCTACCATTTCCTGATATCTCAGGGATCTTGATGGAAAAAGGCTCATAATAGGAACCAGCTCAGCACCACCTCAATACAGCAGTACATGTTCTCCCACAGTGACCACTAATTGGTCCTCCATGGCAGGTGCTGCTGCCTGCAGGAATTTGCATTGCATCACGAAGAAGCACAGAAATGAAAAAATAATTACAGAGCAGCTAAGGAGAGAGAATGTTGCCACAAGCAAAGTGTGACCCCTCAACAGCCCGGCCTCTCCCCAGGCTCTGTTGTGCACTGCTTGGTGGCAGCAGGGCCAGCAGTGCCCATTGCCCCACCTCTGGGTGCACAGGCAGCACTGATGGGCTCACCCGTCCTTCTCCATCCCATCCATGGAGTTAATGTTTTGCCTAACTGAAGCTATATCTGTTCTCATGAAATGATCGAATTGCAAAATAACCAAACTAAAGTAAAAACAATGGCCATCCTTATTCTTGAATTTTTTTTCTGCCTATGAGCAGGGCTTGTTCCTCAGCACCAAGTGAGATGAAGGGACAGGAGGAGGGAGGTAGCCCTATAGGTGTGGAGGAGTGGTCCTTCACATAGAGTTTTCTGCTAGAATTGTTTATAAAACTTGCAGGGCACTGGGAGCAGCTTGATGACATTCCTGGGGTATTTAACATTATTGATCTTTTTTGACAAATGAGTAATGTAACACGCTCATTACCATTAATCATCCTTTTTCTAATTCAGGTAAACAAGGGGTTGTTTGGCTCACGCTCAAATAATATCTGTTTTTGTAATTATTTTTACAAAGATCCTGTTTGATGAAATTCAAATCTGTATTTATTTGGGAAAAAAAATAAAAAATTGATGCCCTTTTCATTTTAACCAAGTATTCCATAAAGGATCAACTTTCCTAATCGTCCTTTTAAAAAACAAAAAAAATCAAACATGCTATTATGCCTTAGAACTACATTTTAATTCTAGTTCTGCTGTTTTTGCCTCTGCTAACATGGAATACAACAGCAAGCTTCACAATGAGGCCAGGTAGAGAACAATCATTCCCATCCTCTCACTTGCCTCTGGCAGCTGGGTTTTTATTAGGCGTGGTTAAAAACCCCATCTGTTCCCACTGCCCAATGCTCATGAGCTGCCCAGTGCTCACTGCTCCCAGAGGAGCCTGCTTCCCTCCCCAGGCGCTTGCAGTGGTGTGAGAGGATGCACAGCTGCCAGCTGTGGCACCAGCTCCTGCCTTGCTCCCAGCAGAGAGGAGCATCTCAGTCCCTCACAGCACCCTCCTTGCCTGGTGTGTCAGCTGCCCTGAAGGGAAGAGTCACAAAAATATTGTTATTTTCTCAACATACCCTTCCTGGTGTTTCCAGCCTAGCTCCAGCTTGAGCCCTGTGCCCTGCTGCCAACAGCCATGGTGTCACAGCACCAGCAACACTTCCCATACACCCAGCTTTCTCTGTTTGCAACTACATCTTCCAAGAAAGAATGAAGATGATATTTTCCCCATTACCACATTAGTACTCCAGTGCTGTTCTGTGTGTACTGTTCTGACAAGCTCATCAAAGAACAATTTAAATAGAGATGTAAAAGCATATTTATTTATGCTAATAAACATACCAGTAATAACGCTGTGATGCCTCTGTTTCCTGAAAACCAACACACCCTGAAATAGTATTGAAAGGACCAGTTGCTTGAAAGTTTTTAGAAAACAATATGTATTGAAGATCCAGTAAGTCACACTAATAGGAATCCTCCACAGCACATGACTCCATAGAGGATAAGAGGTATGAAAAATGCTCACTTTTGTTTTAAAAATACAGTATGAAGTATTCAGCATGCTATCTAAAGAACGAAGCAGAGGTAAAGATGAGATCTTTAAGGAATAAAAAGGAACTACTAGTAACGTGCACCATTAGATAACTCAGAACACTTATTTTAATTTTCCAAAAGAGCCTTAGTTCCCAATAATCACAATAGGCAGTCATAAGAAGGGCTTTTGTTAAACAGTTCAACAAAACATTCTTATGCCTTTGAATGCAAAAAAAAAAAATTGAAATTGGCAACAGAGGTGTACTTAGACTTTCTGAGAATGCACAAAGAGAAGAAGAGTGGTTGGCAAAAAGTGAATTTTAAAATTTATGTACTCATTACTAACATACAAACTGTTCAGTTACATAGCACTAATATAAAATCCTGATCATGATGGGACCACTATAAGAAAAAATCCACAGTAAACATAAATTCAGTTAGCTAAGATGTATAGTAATAAATACAAGCCTGACATAATTTTCTAGTAGAAGGATTTTTAGGGAGCATGACAAACATCTCCCCACTGCCCAACTCCTCTCTGCTTTCTGATTTTTGCACCATACAGACAGTGATATCAGAATGAGAAAAAGCAGCTTGCTGCTACTTTTTGGCCCCTTGAATGTCTGAGTTGTTCAGAGAAAAAGTTTAGAAGTGAATCACTTCAGAGGAAAAAAACTAACAGACGATATCTCTGAAATGGATCAGCTAGTCAAAAGAGAGAATTGGGATTTCACCATGTTCCAGATGCTTCCTACAAGATCAGTTGGGGGGGGGGTGGGGGGGAGGGGAGGGAAGAGGGAGGGGAGGGTTGGAGAAAATGAATTGAACATTAAGCTGCAAAGAAAATGATTGAGTATAAATCATTAAAAAAGGGAAACTGAAGTATAGAAGAGGTTGACTTGGCAAATAGTCAGAGTGCTGATGGGGAGAGGTGCAGAGACACTGTCTCTGATACCTGAGAGGGTGTGTGCAGGAAGACTGGAAGAGATGGAGGCCGCCCACCTCCCTTTGCATGCCTGCAATTATATCAGATCCAACATGTTTCGTTAAGGCAAAGACTGGGAAAACAAAAACAACTTTACATCATGAAACTACCTTCAGAATGTTTGTGCCAGCACGTATCAGCTAGGATCACTTTGGTCATTGGGTTTTCATATGTGTGGTTTTCAAGCACTGCACTCCAGCCATAGTTTTGCTTGTCCCACTTTTTTAATAATATCTGCCTATGACTGTACACAGGTAACTAATTGCTACCAATCACAATCACTTCCTTGGATAATCATCCTCTACAGACCTTAATTTTATTTCTAACATCTTTCTGTCTTCTCATGAATGCAGGGAATTTATAAATAGCATAAAGTGATAGGCGAAATTCATATGCATGGCAGCTCTGTTAAAATATTCTCTGATTGTCTTAGGTTACCTGCTGGCTCTATTACTACTTTTCAAAAATCAGAAATCAAAGACCAGGGAAACGTTCTCAGCTTTGTAGTGTTTGTAGTGGGCTTCTTTGCAGCTTCAGAGAAGCTGCAGCATTTTAGCAGTTCCTATCACTGACCTTACCTGTATTTTTGCAGTTTCAGCTTGAAGTTTGCTTGCTTTGATATAAATCATTGCAATGCTGCATCACCATGGAGCAAAATCACACAACACTGTAACAGAGGAAACTGATAACCTGGGCTATGGCTGATTATTATTCTTTGCCTCAGTAGAGGAAGGTACCTTGAAACTCAAAACTTCCCAGCACAGGATCCTCAGGCTCTGAATAGCTTATCAAGTTATTGTTTTTAAAGTAGCGTGATGACAGGAAAACCTACAGCAGGCTAAAATCTCTGTCGTGGATACCTCTTGCATGACTTGATATTGGATGTAATCATATGTAATCATTAAAAGGATAATTTGTTCTTTATACACAAATTTTGGTTCTGATGCCATAGATAAGGTTAACATGAACCCCAGCTAACTCAGCATGCCTGGTTTAAAGAAGCTGATGCCAAGCTATTTAGTGGAGTACAAAACCATAGTGCAGATAGTTACGTCCTAATTGGACCATTTAGATGGCTTGCAGATATTCTTTGGTCTTAAGAATGGGTTCAGATTTGCATTGATAAATGCAGTGTGGAGAAAGGTCAGTCTCAGATTTACATATGAGCGTACAGAAAGCAAAGACATGTTCCTGGAAAAGTGACTTGGGAAGGAGAGGGGGAGAATAGGCTTGAACCAGTTGGAACTGGTTGAGCTGGGTCAAGGTATTCTCCTGCTCTTATTCTTCTATGTTTAATGTATTTGAGCTAATAGTTTTGGAGTTATTTAGAAAGCATCCTACAAAGATTTCGATGGTCCTGTTTAAATTAGTGCTTGTTTTCCTTATAGGTGCTATTCAACAGTGCATGGTGAATTCAACAGTTTACAGGCTATTTCTTTAATATTCCTGGAGAAGGAACTTCAAAAGAAAAACAGGATTATGTGCCCGATGTGTTTCCAGGGCAGAGTACAACTCTCTTTGGCATTACTGTAGTTACAGCAGCCAGACTTCCCAACACAAGTCTTGCTTAAATTAATTTGCAGTAATGATTTGCAGCTTTTTTTCAGATTTGTTTTTCCAAGCAGACCTCTTAAAATTAACATTGCAACCCAAATCCCTTTCTGCAAGGAAATTTAAACAAGAAAAAAAAAGAACAAAGGAGGATTTCTTATGCATAATTGTCTATATCCCTTAAACTTACATTGATTGCTGACTGCTGACAAGTGGAGAAACTACTTATCCCTCAATTTATACAAGAGCCCAAGTTTTGTCTATTGTGACTCGGTACTCAAATAACAGATTTTTCTCTCCTCACATTTTAATTCTCAGATGTGTCACTCAGTGAAGAGAAAAAAACTGGATGCATTGTGTCTCATGGGAAAAAAAGCAAAACCTGGTGTAAAGCAAAGATGGGTGATAAAGGTTCAAGGTAGTAAAGAAATGCTTACCCATTTCCATGATTTCCCCTTTATTAGTTTTTATTTGTACCCATGAAGGCAAACATTGCACTAGTTTGTGGGATGAAAGTCCAATGTGAATAATAATCACCAATGACTAGCTCTTTTAAGACTGATTTCAGCTCCTTAGGATCAGCAGCCAGAACAAGAGTAAGTATCATGGAAAACATCTTTATTTTCCTTATTTTTCAGCAGGATATCTCTCTGCTTACCCACAAATACATCGGGGCATGTAGATGGGTGTCACTGGACAGAGTTACTGTAGCTTGAGCATAAGATCACTACTGACCTTGAAATCCTAAGAAGTGGGCTCCATTCTTGTAAGTAATCAAGCTTGCACTATCAACAGTCTATGGATAAATGATTTACATATGGTTGTGTGGAACATAATAATGGGATTTTAAAGTATTTCCTAAACTGATCTCTTTCAGATCAAATGTACCTGGTTACAACTCTGCTGAAACTCTGCGACAAGATTATGCAGTTATCAATATTCATATTCCTGTCTCACCTGTGTGTCCAGGTCATAGTTTGGTGAGCCACTGGGTCTGGCATCATAGGAGTCAGGGAATAAGGAGACAGACCATCTCACACAAAAAAGCAAGCACAGTGGTCCCCATGGTTAGCATTTTCAGCAGAAAAGTTGCAGTGCTTCAAATACTCAAGTGACAAAATTTAATGGCAGTTTTTGAGTCAAATTCCAAATCCTACCTTTGTGAATGCTTTCCCCCCTACACAAAAAAACCCCACAACTTAACACCTTAAGATATGTGAGAGTGGTTAGAAATATTGGTATAAGAAAACTGTTCCAGCAATTGCCTGAGATTCATGGGAATACGAAATTGAAATGAGAAGTGGGAGACTCAGTTTAGACAAGTACAGATTCCCACATGAATGTCACTAACAGGTAGGTGAAAACCCTAGGTCTCCAAGCAGATACAGCAAGCATCAAAAGCCCAAGCTTTATTTGCTCCTGGGGCTGAGCTGCAGGGAACACCTACACATTACAAAATTGTTTTGATTTCCTCTTTCCCTTTTCCCACTTCTCTGTAAGGGTACTTTGCTCATTCAGGCCAGCTCTGATCCTTTTTTCCTCTTATTCTCCATCCTTTTTTGGCTTCTGGGCATCTTTAATATGCACAACAAAGTGTCAGTTTCATTACCTGCAATCTGTATTCAAGGATATCAAATTTGTGTAAATTCCACAGCATTGCACAATGTTTCCATTTAACCTGAATGAAATTCAAGTGCAAATGAGGTGTTAGTCATTCATGAATAGAACCCTTAATGTGTAGACATGTTTTTTTAAGGTGAATTTAGTACTCAGCAAAAGGTGCCAAAGTGACAACACTGAAAACTGAAGCCCTCTACAAATTATTATAAAAGCTATGATGGGGGAAGGCAAATCACACTGCTATGTATAAGTCTGCTGATAACTAGGAGTGTCTAGCACTAGAAATAGAAAGAAAACTCAAATATTGTGTCCCTTTAAGCCTTCACTCTCTGTAAAGGGACTACTAGTCCCTCCACAAATCTACTGTTTTGTGACACAACATTTCAGGGTATGGAAAACAGAAATGCAGAGTTCTGAATCATTTCACTTAAGGCACTCTGTAATGAGATCTAATCAATGCTGAGCATCCTAAGGGTTGAAATTCTCCCTTTTTTTCCACAGATAGACTTTTGTTATACTCCCAGGATAATCTCTAATTTGTTATTAAATGAGTTTTGTCAACCTAGACTAATCAAAATGATTGCGAGTGCTAGAAATAAGTATTACAGAGAAGGTTGAAGCAGTACTTTCACACTGCAACTACTGCAAACTACTCTTTAAACAAACACATAATTCTGGAATGTAAATGACAAGTGACACCTAGCCACCAGGGTGGATCCCAGCTGGCCATGGAAAGAAAGGCCTTTCACTCACTTATGAAGGGAGTGCAGCCAAATCATCCCCCACTTTCTCATCTGCAAAGCACAGGCTGTAACTAGTCCTGACTTAAAGCAGTTTGACATATATGAAAAAAAAAGAAGTACACAAGAACAATGCATGTAGTATTTTCCTGAAATACCTTTTATACTACCTATGCATGGGCAACAACAATTCTGTATTTACAAAATGCAGGGTGCATAGGAAAAAGACTGATGGCCAAGATATGCGGGGGGACACTATGAAGCTGCATAGCTGATGAACGTAAAGATAGATGAAATTCAGTATGAATAAACAAAGACTGATGCACATAGAAAAAACTCCTAACTTCAAATATGAGTTAATATTTTCTGAACTGATAATTGTGATTCAGCAATAAGAATACATGCTAGACCCAAGGAAGAATTAGGTCAGTACTCATTATCAGTCAAAGCAGCAAATAAAGTTATGTGAATATTTAGGAAGGAATAGTGACAAACCAGAAACCAACAGTATGCCTTTGAATAAATAAATCTATGATTCATCCACATTCTGAATACTTCTGCAAATATGGTCTTGTTTCAAAAAGGTTATAGTCAAAATAGAAAAGGCCAAGTAGGCTAATGCACATCTGAATGTGGAACAACTGAGTTGTTCCAGGACACCTCAGCTTGGAAAAAGACAACTAAGAGACAATGGAAGAGCCTAATCATGAGAGCCAGAAGAGAGTGAAAGGGCATTGATTCCCAGGGCATCCGTTATTCACTGTCTCTCCCAGTACAGCACTGTAGGAGACAACAAACATAGCATGTAGCTATAACTTCCTGATAGCTGAGAGCGGATAACATAAAGCTATAAACCAGGCAGTTTTGCTAGCACTGACTGCAATATCTGTCCATTCAACCCTCTGGTGCTTCTTACATGTATCTTGACACTTATCCTCACAGTATTCCAAGGAAATACAAGCACATTCGTGCACGTTTGCCTGCATGTGCATTTTAATACAATACTACTGCTTTGAATTAATTCTGAAATTAGTCTCCCCCCCTTTCCTTGCCAAGTTGTAGATGAGTAAGGAGAGGAGCTACCAGCTAGCACTGATAGCAAGGAAAAAATTTTGTGTGGCCATTTGGATCTTTCACCTGATTATCATAGTCATACTGTCTCATTTTTTTTTTTAAATAAAACTAAAAATCCATATCTAAACAAAAGCTTTATTCCTCTATCAGAAATGAAACTTTAGTCATACTTATTAACCACTATGGAAGACATACTCCTTATATAAATATCTATAAAGTAATGAGTCTTTCCTGGAATAAGATGCATATTAATTAGATCCTACAGCACTTGAGAGACTTTAGTTCAATTCCCACCAGTAAGGTCAGGAAATGCATCCACAGTAGTTATAAGCTAGTTTCAAAATCTCAATGCACCAAGCACGATGGGGTCATTCAGTGGAGCAGGTACCCCAAGGGAAGGGTAAAACAAGAGCCAGGGATTATTTCACATAACTGAACGGGTAATTCTGCAGCAGTGACGGACTTTCCATTCAGAGCAGAAAAGCTTGCCAGCATACTGTCCTTGTTGCCCACCCTCATTAGGAAGAATGTAGCATGTGAAGCAATTAATTGGATGATATTGGCTGGAACAAGATAAGACTGTGTGTGTGGGGGGGAGTGGGTGTATGCATTTGTGTACGGGGGAAACACTAATATAATGGTACAATGACAACACTAACATAGCTACACAAAAACATCCCTGCACAATTAGAGATAGGACCATCTTTGTATGACATAGGAGTGTCAATTCTGAACAGGGTATAATAATGCAAAAAGCCTTCTACCCACTTGAATTTTAAATTCAGATGATGATTCACTATTATGGAATGATGGATTAAATATCTCATCTTTGCCCATGGACTGCTAATGATTCAGGCTCTAAACACGAGACATCTTTATGCAGAATATGGAATTTCCATGGGAACAAGATTCTCTGAACCTCTTCGTGTTATTGGGACAGTATTTTTTTTAATATATATTTCTGTTATTTTATCAATTGTGACGAAGCAAACTGGTAGGAATATCCACTGTAGTCCATTAATTTTGTTTGGTTCTATATTGCATCACAGCATATAAGTGGAGCAAAAATAGAGTATACTTACAATAGATTTTAGAAGGTTTTAAGAACTGATAACTTTTTCTCTAATGGAAGATAAGATTCTCCTCATGAATTCAGGTCATAAAGGCAGTTGTCTGGGAGAAAAACTGTTAACCAGGCTAAAAAATTATTCTCTGATAATTTTTCACTACATTAGTAGTTGTGGTGAAAAGAAATAATAGTCCCAAGCCAACAAACACTCTCAATGCTTCATAGTACAAGATGCACACCAGAAATGGCAGAGTTGTGAAAAGACCAATGCTCATGGGAAAACTGCTCCATTACAGTCCATACAGAGGTGCTACTCTATCCCCTACAGCATCTGGTGCTGACTGCATGCAGAGCCATTCTTCTCAGGCATCATGACCTCTGATCTGCTCTGGCCTGGTAGTTCCTGTATTTTCAGATCGCAGGTTACACCAGCACATTGTCTGAATGAGTTCAGTGTTGTTTATCAACACATAATTTACAGGCAGTCTTTTTCTTAATGGTTTATTGAGAATTTTAGAAACGGCAATAACCAATCTTGCAGGCCAAGTTACTTTGTGCCCAATATCTATGAAATGGTGAGGAATATTTTTCTTAATCATAGACATTGCCATGCAGACATGCTCATTCAAGCCTATATCTGTATGTGTGCAGTAATCCTTGCTTGTGTGCTACACAACATGCAAGTGAGAACTGCTCCCTGTGCAAGCACAGAATACTGCTATTCAGCTCTGGGTAGCCTAGACCATTTTCAAGTATGCTCCATAACAACAGTGGTTGTTTTACCATGAATGTATGGAACATACACATGGTGCATTATACCAACCCTTTTGTTACGTTTATTGAATCTGACTTAAGAGAAATAGTAATCCACATACAGAGTGAGGAAGAGCATAACTAACAAAGGTCACATTTTCTCTTCATATGCATCTTAAGTTTCTAGCTGCTGAATTGTTGAATAACTACATGGCCCTGGGGGTGAGGGTCAATGGCATGGGAGTTTGAGAGGTTTTCTCCTTGATCCTTCCAGTGAGAGAGATCGGCTTGAGGAGCATAGAGACCCTGCGGGTGAGCGATGAGCTATGTGGGTATAGCTGACAATAGGGATGTACTTTTTATAAACATAGTTCCTCCCCTGAGGAGTGAGAACTGCTAGGAAGAGACAGTATCCACCCAACCAAATGGAGGCAAAAATATCTCTACCATCAGGCAAACCTGACAGGCGCTGTCCTGGTTTCCCCAGTACAAAAAAGATATGGACATACTGAAACAAATCCAGCAAGGGGCCAAGAAGGTGATTAAGAGATTGGCACATCTCTTGTATGATGATAGACTGAGAGAGACAAGGCTGTTCAGCTTGGAAAAGAGAAGGCTCAGGAGGTCTTATAAATTCTTGACAGATAGGAGGGCAGTAAAGGAGATGAAGCCAGTCTCCTCTCAGTGGTACTCAGTGGGAGAGCAAGAAACAACGGACACAAGCCGAAACACAGGATATTCCATTTAAACAACAACAAAAAACTCAACACTTTTTGGAAGGTAGTCAAGCACTGGAGCAGGTTGGTTAGAGAAATTGTGGAGTCTCTATCCTTAGAGATGCTCAAAATACAACTAGACACTACTCTGGCAACATGCTATATGTAACCCTGCTTTAGCAAGAGGTGGGCTAGATCTCCGGAGGTGCCCACCAACCTCAGCCATTCTGGGCTATTCTGAATTAAAGTCAGCCTGAAAAATTCCTGCCCAATTGCACAGTAATTTATCTTTCTTCAGTATATATGTTATTTGCAGCATAATTTCTTCAGAACTTTTCTCATTCCTTTACTCCTGCCACTGCCATCTCCCATTCTTGTTAAGCATGGTTTGCATGACTTGAACACATTTTCCCTGCCACAGAGGCAAAGAGAGAAATCATTACAGCTTGTGCTTATGCACAAGATTATAACAGCTCTTGATTATGCTGAGTCTCAGGTTGTGAATTGGAGGGAAGATTTTCAATGTCCAGCAGCTAAATGTGTTAGCCATGATATTTTGTATGTATACCAGAAAAACAAACAAACAAACAAACACACACAAAAACACCACTTCTTTATGTTTGTTCATTAGGAAAAATTGGTTTAGCTATCACTATATGCTGCAACTCCAGTTTTACAAGCTGTACGTATTATGGATTTCAAAGATAGACTTCTTTACCCAGGAATTTTACACTTAATTAGAAAATAATCTACAAACAACATTCTTACATTGCCCATAACCTCTTTGCTGTTCAAGTGTTTGTTTACAATTTTCTTAAGAGGAGAAAATGCAATTCATATCAGGCTATTATTGTAAGGGAATCTCATTCTTGTTCTTACAGAGCTATTACCTGAGATGTTAAAATTTAACTTACTTAAGTTATAAATACTACGTGAATTAATAGTCAACACTGTTTGGAAGGTTTTTTAATTGGCCTACAGGGAGACTTTCTGTATATATTAAACAGACCATGTGTCTGAATTGCAACGAACCCACCTTTAAATTTCCTTTGCACACATAAAACTCAAAACTGTTTAATATTTTTGAGAAATATTTGGTTTTATTGTTCACATTAGGAAATGAATGTTACAAGTCAACTTAAATCAAAATTACTGATTGGCTCTTGGTGATGTCACACCAGTGTCATAATGCCCAATAAATAAATAGGTTTGGCTGTTCTTCTTATTTTTATTTATAAATTCTGTTTCATAACAGCAGTAAGATGCTCCAGGCCATGCAGTTCTTGGGGATTATTGCACTTGTCAGGTGTTTAAAATCACTCAGTCCTTTGCCTGTGCCTTATAATACCACTGGAGGCATATAATCAACCAGGAATGCACTGCCTGGAGTGTCTTAATGCTTTATTATGACATATCTAACTTTCAAAATAAATTATTTATTGGGAAGCTTGAAAGTACCATAATGATATCCAATCAGTAGCTGAGAAATATATATGAAATCAGGACAACATATCAGAAAGAGAGAGACAGAGGATAGAAAAAAATGCCAGCTCATCAGTCATCCCAGACTAAAACAATGTGTGTGTCTATGCCTATAGACATAGTTGTGTGTGTACATAGGAGTGGATGCATTTGTATATGTGCATAGATTTGTATATATTGAGCTTTACACAGTACGTGCATTTATGAGTTCATAACTGACTGCTGATACAAACCAGGGAAACTATGTTGAGTCAACATCCCAAGTTAAAAAAAAAAAAAAAAAAAAAAAAGCAGGCTAAATAATTGTTAATAACTTAAACCGCCTATTAAACAGAAATTCAACACATCTGTACTGACTCAGTTAAGTCATTCAATACTTAAGAATCAGCTTCTGTATTGCAAGGAAAGGAAGCCTAGCTACATCAGCTGACATTACAAGTTGCATTTCACATCATTATCATTACAATCGCTAAACTACACTCATTATTCATAGCAAAACAAAAGAAAACAGTGTCAAAAATAACAACAACAACAACAAACTAACATATCAATTGTATAACAACCAGAGAAATTCAGTACTCTGGGTTTGAATTTCTAAATTAAATTCCAATTTGTAAATTATTATGTGGAAATAAGGAACTCTACTTAGGCAATTGTGCTAAGTAAGAGTGCAAGCCCTGCAGGGGACCAAATTATCTTTTAGAGAGGGAATATGAAAGTTTTTTTGGAAAAGGGCCAGTTTTAGGTAGGGGGTGTTTAAAGCCTTGGGAGTTACTGTAGCAATAGAAAAGATTAATAATTTGCACATGTGAGACTCCTGGCAAGCAGGACGCAGCTGTAAAGAATTAACCCCTCCTGAGAGACATAAAAACATAGAGCAGCTAAGAAGAAAGGGTGAGGGAAGAATGCAAAAGTATGCAGAGTACAGATGTCCTAGAAGAGAAAAATATGTAAAGTAGGGTTGGAGAATGTATAGAGATTTTATTACATTGGAGAGGAGGACGGGATTATTCTTGGCAAAATTTGGGCATATGGCAAAAAATGAAATACCAGCAGAAAAGTGATTCTCTATTACTGTCAGTAAATGAAGCTAATCTGAATAGAAATCTGAAAACCCATAACTCCCTACTGAAAGGATACTCTCAAAGTGATCTGGCCTAAAACTAGACCAAACTGGCTTTGTTTTGGTGTTCATGCATGCCTGCCTCTGCTCTGCATGCTGACTCCATCATTCATGTATGTGGGCAGGGTGCTGAAATACAGAAGATTCTTGCTGAAGGGACTGGAGGGCAGGCTCTCATACGTGCACAAGTCCAGCAACCAAAGCAGATCTAGGAGTGAAACATTGTGTGATTGCGGGTCCGAAACTGTGGAGAAACCCAGCTCCTAATATTTGTTCTTCCCGGCTGCCCTACCAGATTAATTGCTATTGTGAAGGTCCAATTTTGCAGCTGCTCAGCCTGACAGAACTGCACCCCTCCCCCAGCCAAATTCAATAGGGCTGGTGCATGGGTATAGTGTGGTTGCACCCTAATTCACATGATAACTCTTTTATAGTCTGGGACAAGGCCAAAGCAATCCAATTTTTAGGTTGTATTAGAAATTTGAGACTATTACCCTTCAAGAGGAGAAATTAGGCTTTAGAGACCTGAAATATGGAATCTTTCTACTTGTCTTCAGTTACTAAGTTTTTTTTTTTTTCTCTATGAAAAACAAATTGATAAAGAGAATATTTGAAGTGATCGTTAACAGAGAGAAACAGAGGAGACGTTCACTTAGATTTAAACACAGCAACATCCTTTTCTATTAAAATAAAGAAATGGTTTTGAAAGTAATGCCTATTTAAATGTTACATGGATTATCTAGAATCCAGATGATGGATTTTCTTTTATTGTGTAATAAGAAGAAACTTAAATAGATTACCTTGTTTGGGTTTATTGTATTTAGATCTAATAACAAGCCTCAATCTCCTATCCCAGATCGAGCAGATTCTGTTATAAAAAGAGAAAACTAAAAGAATACACTTCTAACATAATAAATGTTTTAGTAGAGTGCTTCTTGGTTAGTCCAAGTCCACTCAAGGACACCTATGCAGACCTCAGAGAATAGAAACAATAAGTTCAGGAGGAGAGTGGGAGCCTATCCTCAATACTCTTGCTTTTCATCATCTGTTTTAATATTTAATGGTCCCACAGATTTCAAAATGGTCCTCTTCCTCTTCTTCCACAACTTATGCATTTTCTATAAACCCATTCTATTCTTTTTTTTTTTTTTAATTTCCTGTATGGTTCCCATAGGATTTGATGCCCACTCCCTTCATTCCTTTCCAAAAGCCTTCTTGTGTGGAGAAGACCACCACATCACAAACTCAAGCACTGCTTTTTTGCAAGTATCACTGCTCTACTACTTTTCTCCAGACCTCCAATCTAACAATTCCTCTTTCAGTGCCTACTTCTGTCACAGATCCTGCTTCTGTTTATCCAAGCTACCTTCCTGATCAATTGCAGCTGGCTGGAAATGCTATTAAGCTCTCCTCCCTTTTGTTTGCAAATGTTTCTGTAAACCTCAGCTTTCCATGGCATCATGTCCACATGCCAATCAGTGAGTTGAAATTGCTGCCTGTCATACTGTTATCCTTGGGTCCTTACATTCCCACAGATGTGTCCAGTCTCTACATTAATCATGGTCTGTAGGCTCATTGGAACAGGACCGTTTTGCTGTGTGTTTGTGTGAATAAACAATACAGGCTAAGTTACTGGAGCTGATATTTATGCAATCTATTCTATGTAAATAAATTTCAACGTGATTGTAAGGTGGTATTTTTTTGTGCAGAAAGATTTCTATTACAGAACAAACTTGCAGTTCAACTCGGCCAAGAGAAGTTGAGCCAAGGCTTATCTTTCCACAAACTATTCTAAAAGACCAATGTTTTGGGTTCATTAAAATGCTTAAATGCTGCAATTAGCTGGGATATTCCTAAAGCTTCTGTTTGCAGGAATAAAAAAATAATATTTTTGGAAATGGCATCATTTGTTGAAATATATGTCAACATTGTTGCCATTATAAACAACAACAACAACAACAACAACAACAAAAAAACTTAAAACCAGACCTTGTTCTTAAACTTGCAGTGTATTTTTATATCCTTTCTATTAACTGAAGATTTATCAATCAGGGCACATTGCATATATGCTAAAACCCATGCACACACACATACATACATGCCACCAAAATTGACAATTAGCCATTCCTACAAGTAACACTGATGCTTTCAATGAGAAACCACTATTTCATTTCCTTCTAAACTCAACATAGTTCAACCAAGTGACAGAAAGTTTCGCAAGTCTGATAACATTTTAGTCCTACATATTAGAAAATGTCAACTAAAATAATTCATTTTCTAAGAATAAGTATCTTTCATTGCTTAAATTTAATTTTCCAAATGCCGTGTTTCAAACTAAGAAAGGTCCTCTGTCCTTTAGCTCTTACTTACATGAGAAGAATTCCAGTGACGTGACTCCTCTGCACTAGGCATGAGGTGGCTCCTCAGCACTGGGTGTGATGTGGCTCCAATTTGGTCCTGGGCACCACCAGCCCCTGAAGTCACGTCCAGATCTCCTGCCAGAGGAGACAGGAAGCAGGAGAGCATGAGAGGTCCAATGAAACACAGCAGCAACAGCTATTACTAGCCTGACTGAAGGTGACCAGATGTTGAAAATGGGACTCCAGATAATTCCTTACCTTTCATAGGTAATATCCTCTGCTCCAGAAAGAAGGAAAGTAACGTTCCTTATTTTAAAGATCTTATGGCTCAAATTCTGCCCTCTGGGTTTCCTCTGGGAGATGCATGCAGAAGTGCTTCTGTCATCCTGCTGCAATGAAGATTTATATTACATACCTGCAAGTCTCCTCTAAACTATTTTTGGGCACTCAAGTTGGAAAGCTGAGAGGAATATCTGAACATACCCAATAGTCTGTACTAGAGGAATTTCTCTTGTGGAAGGTCCTGATGCCCTGGGAACCCTCCTGCTAACCATGGTGACAAACAGATCACCAGCTGGGATCCTTTCCTGCGAAGCCCTAGGAGGCCATAAAGCTTGATGGATTGAGGCTGGACTTGGGCTTCCAACAGGGATTGTCCTGGGAATGAGGCAGCTTCACTGGTCACAGGCATGGGAGGCTTTTGTTTTGAAGATCAAGAAGAAAGTCATTGGAAGAAAACAACTCCTGGAGTTAGGCAATGAGAAGTTTTCTCCTCCCAGATGAGGACTAACGTGCTATTCTCATCACTATGATGTCTGCCATTTTATCTAGGTGCTGAGGGAAGAAGAGACAGAATTGTCTAGGAATTACTAACAGATAGGTTTCCTAAATCAATACATACTAATGCAATTCTTCTTTTAGTGTATACGTATAAAATTCATGGCTAGCAACTGCAGAGATAGCAATGGATAAGTTAACTCAGTAATCCAGTATGCCCTCCTAGACTATAAATATCTACGTAAAGGCATCACCCACCATAAAAATTCCCAAAGATTTCTAACAAATTCTGTGAGATTTCTATTTCTATGAATTTATCTGATCATCCTTGACTCTTTTGTATTTTTGGCCTCTCTAACATCCCATAGCAGTGAGTTGTGATATCTACTCCTTTATGAAAAAGCGATCATCAGTACTTTGTTTGCTTTAAACCTGTGCCCTAACAATATACTTGAATTTGTACCCCGATTCTTGTATTTGTGAACAAACCACCACATATGCCTTTTCTGGAAAATTTTATTAAGTTTCTCATGATGAAGTAGGTTTGAGAGATTTGAAATTAATTATGAACTTTTTTTCAGAATACTTTTGATTTTTTCAGTGTTGTCTTCAAATCTTTAAAATCAGAACTGAAAATTTTTGTATTTCATGTGTTTAAATTTCCCAGTTTTGCCAGAAAGGCACATGCAAATAGTGCAGACAGAATTCCTGTCACACAGTAATTCAGCCTGGGATTAAGTTATAGAATTTCCTTATCAACACTTCAATTCTGAGAGCAAATTTTCTATATAAGTGTGCATATATGTGCATAAACTGTATAGCTCATAGTATTATATCTACATCCATAATACCATTGCAGCTACGCAGCTCCAATCAATTAATGCCAAAATCTCTTCACAATGTGAATTCCATGAATATTTCAGATTTATGGGAAAAAACGCAATTTAAATAACCATAAATTTCAGACAATCTGTGCCACAGGACACAACGATCTGATAGCCACCAAAGCTATAGTGAAAGAAGGCAATATTTTTCTGCTCTCTTCACCCAAACAATTCAGATTTTGCAAAGATGTTTTACGAAAACAGTACATAAAGATACGCGTTTCTGCAACAGCACATTCCCAAATCTATGCATGGTCATGTCAAAAGATTTTTATAATTTCCACAAATGTGTCTAATCCATTTATGGAACTAGGACACAAGCCACTATATTTTCATTATGAGATTGTTCAAAATAAAACTGCAAATTAAGTACCTTTGAAACTGCTCAGTCAGGTAGTATAAAGGTGCTATGCTTGCAAAGGTTTCTAGATAGACATTTTAATTGCATTAAGTTGTGACTAAGAAATGAGGTTGGTCCTGAAGTGAATATATTATGTAAATGCTAAGCATTTGAATGGAAAATTATTTTGAAAAAATATGGAAATAAAGAAATCTTTTAACTTGCATCTAGAAACAATCCCTTTCTTGACTATGTAATATAAGATTAATTTAAAAATGTACAAATAACAGAAACACATGGGAAATAAATTAAAAAGTGTAAGGAACAATTTAACACCCTCTAGAAGATGATACCAGCCATACACTAAAGATAAGTAAGTGAAGAGATATGTTTTAACAAAAATGAATATAAGCATATGCTGATGCATTTCCTGGAACAGGGTCTGGAGGCCCTAGCACTTATCTGCTTGCAATTATGATTTATTTTAAGTAATTTCTGAATAAAATTTGTCAGAATGTTTCAAGGAAATCCACACACACATGCACAAAAAGAAGAAATGTCAGTTCTCGTGAATGGAAAAAAAAAAAAAAAAAGTAATTTACAGCAATATCAGGCTCAACCTTAATGGACAGTAATTAGTTTCTATTGAAATGCATTTTTTAATAAAAGCTGTAACAGTTGTTTGTTGAAAGAGAGATACTTTATGCTCCATATCTGAAATCCATTTCCTGCCAAAGTCTTTTCTCTTTCTAACACTGGGGGAAATGTTCTGTGAAACATCTCTCTCTTTAAACCTTGATAAAACTCTGGACTACATCAAATGTAATAAGTTTTAGACAAATGACTGTCATCTTCTGGAGCTCGAGAGCTAGAAGAAAGCACAGCAAGTGTGCTTATTTGCATTAACCACATGCATCGGTGCAGTGTGTGTGAGGAACTCTAATATGGCTGTTTTACAGCCGCTGGACAGATATTTTCTTCTTTGTCATGTTAAGAGGCTATAAACCTCAGAGATGTCTGTCTTACACAACTTAACTCATTCTACTTGTAATACAAATGGTTCCTTTGACTTAGTAACTTCTTCAAGATGCTCTTTTCAAAGGACGTGCGGAAAAATCCTTTTTGTGATTATTAATAATGTAGTTAATATGGAGAAAGTCTAAGAGAAAGTAGGGAAACATTGCTTTCAGCCTGTAGAGACAGGACTTAGTTGTGCAGTGGATGGCTGTAGTTGGTTTCTTTTTCTTAAGTGTTCCAGCCATTGAATAAAGAAATAATTTGAAAAGGAAATAGCATCTACAGTATTTGAACTTGCCTTTTGCATAAAGTGTTTTAATGTTTTTAGTGTATCTTTGACAACTGAAACAGACTTTAGCGAATACTGGTAAGAGTTCACTTTGTAATAGAAAAGTAGTCACTCACTGTGATCACTGTGTCTTTTTAGTATGCAGCCCAGAGGATTCAGAAAAAGATTACATTTACAATAATTAACATATATGTAAATGGAGATCATGGCTATGAATGATAAATTTTCATAGCAATTTAAACCTTGTTCAAATTAATCAACCATACAGACACTTGATTAATGAAAGGCAGCGTCACTTTAAAATGCAACATGTTAATATATATTACTGTTATCACTGATCAAAGAATCTTTAAACATAAACCAATTAAAACAAAGTTCAATCTACATTTTTTACTGGTTTAATTCCTGTAGAATTATAAGAGTATTATAAAAATGTACGTATTTTGTTCTCCTTCATATCTATTTACTAAATTGACTGTAGTACAGAATCACACAAGTAATTCTGCTACTTCATTAATATGATTGGATCTGAAAACTACCAGATTAGTTTTTCAAGCTAAACATATACATAATGGCTGATTGCAAAGTGGGCAAAATGCATCCAATTTCATTCTTCATTTGTAAAACCAGCAACTCACATCTCATCTCTTCTATTTTCAATTCCATCGCCAGCAGACCAGTCGCAAACCAAATCTGCATGACTGGAAGCAAGTAAGTGTTCAGGAAGACTGCCCCTGTGCACCTTCCCAGCAACACCTATCTTCTAAGAACAGCAAGGCTGGGGAGTTTGATGGCAATGCTAGATTCCTACAGAGATCATCCTGTGTACCCAGGTTTTGTCTAATTTTAGTTTCTGTTTTTATAACTATGGTGTTCGTGTCATACAGCTGTACTTTGATTCACTGAAACATTTTCAGTATACGGGGGCTGCTCCAAAAGTAATGCCTCAAGTTTTACTGGTTGGGCCACAACGTGAGAGGCAGAAGTTGGTGAACCTTCCACCAATATTCCATTACATGTTGCTGCAGGTGGCAGCATAGGGGCAGTCAAAATGGCACCTGACATGGAAGTGCAAATGAAGTAAAGTCACTGAATTCCTCCATGAGGAAAAAACTGCTCACACTGACAATCACTGTCATTTGCTGAATGTTTATAGAGACCTAACAGTGGATGTGAGCACTGTGAGGCAATGGGAGGTGCATTTCAGCAAAGGTGGCAGCAACATGAAGTACATGCCCTGTTCTGGGTGGCCATGCACAGCTGTTGCACCACAAAATAAAGAGCGTCACAGTCAGATCATCCATGTGAATCAGCAGATTATGACTAGGGAACTGTGATACAGAGCAGATGGTGGCAATGTTGGAATATTGTAAAGTTTGCACCAGGTGGTCCCATAAATACTCACACAGGAACAGAAAGAACACCATGTGCAAGTTTGTCAGGCTCTATTGAACCAACAGGAGGTTAAAGGTGCCAGTTTCCTGGATCACATCATTATTAGTGATGAGACATGGTGTCATCACTATGAACTGGAGCCAGAACAGCAGTCCATGGAGTAGCAAGATGTAAATTCCCCATTCAACAAAAAGTTCAAGTATTTTGGGAAAGACCCTTCCAGATTTCCTGAAACCCAGAAAAACCCTCAACTCTAACCACTAAATCATGATGCTGACTAAGCTGAATGCTCAAACTTCCAGCATTAGGCCAGAGAAGAAGACAACCTTTCTCCTGCAACATGATAACAGCAAGCACCATACCTGTTTGAACACCGTGGAGCACATTGCCAATCTTCACTGGACTGTTCAGCCACATCCACCATATAGTCCTGATTTGGAATCTTCTTATTTCTATGTGTTTGGGCTGATGAAAGATGGACTGCATAGGCAACATTTTCCTAGCAACCACACCATCAGAGCAGCTGTGAAACAGTGGGTCGTCTCCATTGATGCAGACTTTAATGAGCACAGCATTCAGGCTCCTGCTGAATGATTGCTGGTGAAAATGCACAGCTAATGGTGGTGACTATGTTGAAAAAGAGTTTTTTGTAGCTGAGAATTTACTCTGTAAAGTAGTGTTGTTTTGCTTTTCGTATCTGTCGCAGTTTCTGTGGAAATAAAGAGGAGGCATTACTTTTGGAGCAAGCTATGTATTTTTCATAAATTTATCTACATTAACATAGATTTATTTATTTATTTATTTATTTATTTATTTATTTATTTATTTATTTATTTATTGCACCTCTTAACTTCCAAGCTGTACACAGTTCTTTGCTTTACCTCCTGATCAGGAAAATACATCTCACGTTTCCGAACTGAAGCCTTAACGAAGACTATGCTATGGCTTGAGCAGAGTATATATGCCTGGAAGGGCAGCTGAAGCATTTAGTTGGTCAGTGCTTTTTTATTCAAAGGCTATTTAATATGTGTGTTTAACAACATCAGGAATTTGTATCTCCAAAAACTGAGCTTAATAGTAGCACTGTTAAGTGAGTAAGAGGTAGTAAAATCAAATTAAAATTATTAATTTTATAAAGGAAGCAGAGAAAACTTACTACTGAATTTGGAAAATGGAACCAGTCACATATATATATGTATATAAAGTATCTGTCTGTGGAAGAAAGGACACATGCCCAGTACTCTGATTCTGATATTAAGAGTTAAGCATTTAATAAAATGTGATTGTTAAATATAGGGACTATAATTAATAATTAATAATCAGTTGTTCTGTAGCAAATCAAATGTCTGCTGCTGAATACAATCCTTAGAAGAAATACTTGTTTATGTTTTCCAGGCACAGCCAAAAATACTAGTGCATTCCTGCAGACAAGCCTGTAGAGATGCAGCCCACAATAGTGATTGTGACAACATTCAGTGTGCAGAGTCCCATGGGAGGCTGCACTTATCTTACCAATTTATATCTTGCCTGAAATCTGTCTGCAAATCCACCAGCCTGTTGTAGCACTTCAAACCAGTGAAGAACTTCAAACAGAGCAGTTGTCCTAAAGAATCCTCAGTAAAGACCAAAACTGCTTTGACAACTGAGAACCTCTCAGAATTACCTGAGCAACTAATGGCTTTGGCAAGCTGCAGACCAAATCACATCTTCTTACTCAATACAGACAAAAAGTGGACATAAGCATAAATGTTTGTTATACCTATGTGCTACCTTCAAGTTTTCTGTGACTGGAGGAAAAAATCACTATTAACACATGCCTTGCAATAAATATAATTTGTATATTCATATTTTTCATATGTTTTTAGCTTAACTTTTTTTTTTTTTTTTCCCTACACATCCCAATATTTGACATTGGAGGAAAGTTTGTAAATACATTGCACTGCTGAGCCATAGAGTCTGAGAAGACTGAGACTGAACCCACAATTGTTTCAACAAACTTCTGTTCAATTACACATTCTTCTAAAAGTGCTACAGAAGGTCTAGCTAAGAACAGCTAGGGTTTGGAAGCTCCAGAGATGCTTCTCCTTGCTTCTTGACAGAGGGTGAAAAGTAAAAATGGACACCTGTTCTAGAATTCCTTTAAATGAATTTTTAAGAAACATGATGATATCCTACACATTTTATAATTGCCTTTGATTTTCCCCTCCTAGTTATATGTTGACCTTTTACTCTCTCAATCTTTTCTTTCTCTGTGTAGTTGTTAAAGACAGACCACCTAAAGCTCTTTCCCTACAGTATTATAAAGCCATTTGATTTGGAAAGGAAAGGAGTGCTTGGCTGTCAGCTGAGTTGGGTTATCTTACAAGTTACTTTTCAGGTTGAATATTTGTGTTTTTGGAGTCTGTGAGGGATTTTGTACAGTTTCCCTCAAGAAGCACCAATACAGGTTGCAGAAGGGGGAGTAGAAAACTGTTTGTTAGGGGGCAGTGAGACAAGAAGTAGAGGCAGTTTTCAATTTTCTTTTCACATTACAAAAAACACTCAGCTCTTAAGGCATAGATGTGTTTGTTTGTTGGCTTGCATTTTTAAGCATCTATTTTACCAGCAAGCAGAAGATTACAAGAGGTATGGCAGTGGTTTAACAAACAGGGATCTATTACCTCTACATATATATATAAATATATATACATATATTTTCTACCAGATTGCAACTTGTTTATTAATTGGGAGCAGTAGTTTTTGGCAACTGGAAAAAAGCAGCTATAACTTGGTATCAATCTTCTTTTGATGGAAGCCAATAGTGTCTATGGACTATTTTGACACTTGACTGCTTGTCACCTAACATTATTGTATTGGTATCCAGTCTTACTAACTCCTGCCATAGCTGTAACAACTTTTAATGAAGGAGATTTTGAAACAGAAATATTGACAACTCATACAAGTCTTGCCTAAACTATGAAATGATGGCATTGACAACAGTCTGACTGAGTGCTACAGAAGTGTTAGAAACATACATTTTTAATGCCTCTTTAGGAATAAAATGCAGGCTCCAAAAATTGTTCTCGACAAAATTGGGAATATGTGTTGGTATCTCAGGATCAGGTTTTAGTAAATATAGAAAGGTAAGGTCATTGGTCAAGCAGATACTTTTCCCCTATGCACCCACATTTCAAAACTGGCCAGAGATTTCTTAGCCCTGGTTTCTCGTTCCTTTTCTTAAGCTGAGTAACATTTGAAACTCAGTCCTTCTCATTGTATTTCTGTATTTGAATGCCAAAAAGTTGAACAAATATTTGCCCATGGTTTTGTATTGCAGTTGAATACTGGTAGTTTTTATTGCACTTACATTTACCAATTCTGTGAACATTTGGTGATGTTAACCTTCAGGTGCTGAGCTCTGATCTGGGAGGACCTAAACTCATTGTCTCTGTACTGAAGTTCCATCTTTACAATAAATTTTAAAGAATATCTTCGTTAGATTTCCAAGGAAAATCACATGAGTAAAGAAAAATACAAATTTAATAGATGTAAGGCTTGCTACTTGCAAGTTGAAACTGTAAATATACTAATCATTAACTGGATTCTGCCAGAAGGAAAACTTATTCTATTTTCAAATATCTACATAAAGGAAAAATGATACACGAGTTCCTGGCTGGTACCATTGGCTTTATAGGACAAACTGCTTCCCCTCAAGTTTCCTCAGTTCTGTTTATATTAAATCTATTTAATTTTTTTTTTTTTTTTTAAGTGTGTGTGTGCAAGATTTTGAGCTGAAAGAGAACTTAAACTACGCAAGGTTGATTGTTTTAACTTCAAATGATGAAAAGAAACACATTCTTCTTACAATTCCAGACTACCTAACACCCCATGAACTCTTGAATTATGAAAAAAGTTCAAAGTGCATGAGAATAAATCTACCAGTCCCTGAGAAAAACAAACAAACAAACAAAAATAAACAAAATAAAACACACTACTAGTTTTTAAAGAAATCAATGAATTCTACTGACCAACATGAGTAGACTGGTGTACCACATGATTGCAGAAGATGGGTCTTTAGCTCAGCCTTCTTGAATAGGCTCTCCACCTTCAGCAAGGAGTCTTCTAACCTTCAGGAAAGCAGAGTCCTGAAGTATATGGTATTTCCATGAAGGACTCTCCTTTGATTAGTCTGAAATTGTCCTTTCTGGAAATTCTAAGTAAAACGTTAAACCAATAGACAATATTCAGCCTGCAGCCGAAATAAAGAGATCAATGTATTGAAGCATTTTGGTGAGATATGTTGAGATATTTTAGAACATAGCCAGCCAATTAAAGTAAAATATTGTGGCCGTTTTATTCCCATTAACTCAATCAAATTTCAACAATCTCTTTTTAGGGCTATTGTTAAGACGTCAGTGTTCTTAGATTTCCTTTCTAAGTGCTGAAAGAAATAGAAGATTGCCCTAGAACTCTGATTACAGGACAACTCTAACTAAAATTGGCAATGTAGTATTTGAAAATATTATAGGTAGTTGTTTTCTGTAAAAGGTTTCTATCCAAAATGTTGCTGGGGAAAACATGCATAACCATCCATTTTTCTGAGTTTCTAACAGAAAGTAGAATTTTCAGTGTCAAAGTCATAAGATTTATTTTCATATTTAAGATTAAAAAAATGTGAAATTTAAAATTTCATTAGGTATAAAGAATCAGATCAGTTTTACTGTATGTTATTTATAGTTGAAAACACCTCTTAAGAGCCCTTGCATTCCTACGCAACTTTTCCTCTCAAAATTTTTGAAAGTGCCATATTTTCACTTATTCTTTATTTTATTGATCCACTGCATTGCCGTGATAATTTTATTTAGTCATTTAAGATGCCCATGGTTATGTATTTATTACTATTGTCTTGAAGGCAGAAGAGCAGCATATATATCAGTGTCCCTAGCCTTATGGTGCCTTGGGAAAACACAGGATGATTTTTTCTTAGGGCTGTCTCCCAGGAACTTCAGCCAAGCACAGCCATAGGCAGAGGAGTCTGGCCACTGAGGGTCCAGTGAAGTTGAAACAGCTAGTGACATACTGAGCCACCAAAAGAAATCCACTAAGTTTGTTAGCTTGCTTATTTTATGATAAATAAAACCATCTCATCTGTTTATAGTAGAATGACGATCTTGTTGAAATAGTTATGAGCTACGATTTGGAAATGTCTATGCTCAACAAACCCTTTCACCACTCCTTCATCACCAGCCCCAACTGTCTTCCTTAATCCAGCCAGTTTCAGAAGTCATCCCGATTTAAGTCACAGTTCCACCCAACAGATACAAAACAGTTGAATTCAGAGAATAAATTGAAAAATAAAATATATACGAGCGAGAAGGGCAAAACCCAAGGTTCTCATGTGCATAGCCTGTATCAATTTCTCTCCATGGTTGCCACAACATCCCTGAGAAAATGGCTGGAATTTCAGGGACTGTGTGCTCCCAGCTGCAGCAAGAGGCTCCTACCACTGAGGTGCTTTCATCACTGCTTTAGCTAGAGGAACTGCTAAATGTCAAAAATAGTGAGAAAGTTTTTTTGTTTTGCTTTTTTAATTTTTTTTCTTTCTTTCTTTTTTTTTTCTTTTTTTTTTTTGAGGAAGAAAGGCAAATAAATAAATAAATAAATAAAATAGCCCAGACAAATCTTTAGTTATTCTTATGATGTATAAGAGGGTCTAGTTTGAACTCATATCTCAATAGATTACAATCCACATCGTCTTGCATTTGGCAAAAGTGCCAATTCTTCAGAGCTACAAAGAACAATATATACTTAAGTCCACTCTCACCTCAATCAGTCTGTGTCTGTGCATTCTGTGGGGGATTTAGAGGATGCACAGGTCATTGTATCAGAGAACTGAAGAGACATATTACAGTACATTATGCTGGGCTTCACCTGGACTGGACATACATGAAAGAGAATTCAGC